>NC_056739.1:1542491808-1542516808 GCF_019279795.1 Protopterus annectens
GAAACTAGATGTCCCATCAATAGAATCCGTTTAGCCAAAGAACACAATTTTATATGTGCCTATATATTTAAACCTGTAGCTAATAAAGATGAACAGCTCAGTTATTTACACAGAGAAATAGCCAAGCCACTGCAGCAGAGACAAGGAGGGCATCATGGTTTGAAACTGGCAACTCAACTATAAAGGTCAAGTTGGAGGAGAAGATGAAGCCCTCTGTGTCCTGCTTTCTTAGTCCTACTGGACATCAAGATGCAATATGAGTGTGCATAGTGAAAACTATTGGGTCCCATATCCTCATTTTAAGTCCCATTTGCACATCATGTTGCCTGGATTCCTGTACAACATTGCGCATTCTGAAAGTAAGCCGACGGAGATGATAGCATACAGCTTATTGTATCATTTCTTTATCTGGAAAGAGTTACATGATGTTTTACAAGTATGAGGCAGAATCATGTACCATTTTGGAAATGATCATGCATAAGACATATTGTAACAGAAGAAGATTTAATGCCAAATCTGCATATCAAGTAAAATAATTTGTCACAGTTAAAATAGCTCATAGAAGAATCAAAATTGTGTATAGTTACCTGCAAAACCAAGAAGCTTAAATAAAAAGAGTAAACATGAGTTGCAAGAGTCTTGGGAAAATGGAAATAATGATAAAAGTTTCACTTGTAAGTTCTGCATGAGGTGTAGTTATAGGCATGATAAAATACATTTTCTGGGATCAGTTATGTATGTGATAACTGTGGCATCTTCAATTTAATGAAGAGTATAAAATTGTTAAAAAATTGCATCGAAAAACATATGTACCGGAATGAAGTCATGAAAATGGGTGATTTTTGGTCATTGTATGAGTTCACAATGGGCACTGAGTTTATAACGTGCAACACTAAATCACAAAAATATGCAATCAGAGGATCAGCTAGAAATACAGGCATATAGTATCAGAGAAGGTCAAATTTAATGACCAAACCGTGTTTAATGTTGACTGGCACAGGACTGCAATGCAGAATTTGCCAAACTGTTTGAACGGTGGTGTAATGTAGGAAGTAACATGACTATGATGTGACTATCTGGACATACCTGCTGGGCTCATAGTGGGATGGCCATCAGTAGATGTGTATGTGCACTGCAGTAGAGACTTTGCTGAATGATGGCCAAGTGTGGGTCTAATGAGAGGGGGTTGGTCACTGCCCAGTAGAGGTAGTCTACTTAGTACACTTAAGGCATATAATACCTGGTTAGTGCTACAGCACTACTCTAACACTGCCATAACAAGATTTTCAATAGACCGACAAACTCAGTAAGCAGAATAAAGACTAGAATGAACAGCAGATGCAGGGTGGTATCCAACGAGACGGAGCCCGAATAATGAAAAAATTCTTTACTCAATCCAATGATCAAAATGAAGTACAAATACACATAAAGTCACAGTTTAAAAATGATAAAACAACAAGTTAAGTGCTTTTGTCAATACTCAGACTTCTTCAGAACAGTGAATTGCTGGCTGATAACTCCTTAAATACACACCCAGTCAATTAGTAAAATATTACCCACATCATTTCCTTTCAATTAAGAAAAATCACAGGAAGTGTAAGGTAGTAGTGAATACTCCCCCTGTTTGCAAGTACACAAAAAGTCAGCTAACCAAATGTTAAATCAATAGTGTCACGTAAAGAATGTTATAAGGCAAAAATACCAATGACAATATAAATAAATCATAACATAAATAACTGTTTAAGTTTCAAAAGTGGTGCTATAGAAATTCTATCATTAAGACCTGGAGGGGAGCATGCATTCAGTCTGATCTGCCACTTTAACTCAATGTACTCCAAATATTCCTCAACAGGTCCGCCCCTTTGTCCCAAATCAACTTGTTCAAGAATAAAAAAACTAAAACTGTGATTACTTTGGTCATTAATATGCCTAAATAAAGCATTCTTCATATTTTTCTGCTTGATGTCATATAAATGTTGGTAGACTCTAAGTCTAAAAGCATTTTTGCTTTCCCACATAACAACCTTGGCAGTTTTTACATACTGCAATATAAACAACCCCCTTAGTATAGCAAAACATTTTCTTTTTATTAGTAATGGATCCAAAATTCTTAAGATTAAATTTGTCTGTATCCATCATGAAAGGGCACTGGGGACATCTACCACATTTATACGTGCCACCTCTAGTGAGATTAGGTTTGCCTTTTTCAAGTAGTCCTTTTATTGATGTACTCTTTATATAAACTATAGTGGGTCTATTACCTATCTTGTCCAAGACCCCAATGTCATTATCAAAAACCTTCCAATATTTATGTATTATGTATTTGATTTCTTCAAAATCTGCAGAATATGTGAGTGTCAATGCATGTGTAAAAATAGTATTATTGTGCCTCGCATTGTTGTGGCCATCCCTATTGGCCAATAGGGCTCTAAAGTGTCCACTGGTCCTCTTATTTATAACTTCCTGAATGATGTTTGATAGAAAAGGCTCTGGATAACCTCTTCTCTGAAACATATTGGACCACTTTTGAAACTTAAACAGTTATTTATATTATGATTTATTTATATTGTCGTTGGTATTTTTTGCCTTATAACATTCTTTACGTGACACTATTGATTTAACATTTGGTTAGCTGACTTTTTGTGTACTTGCAAACAGGGGGAGTATTCACTACTACCTTACACTTCCTGTGATGTTTCTTAATTGAAAGGAAATGATGTGGGGTAATATTTTACTAATTGACTATGTGTGTATTTAAGGAGTTATCAACCAGCAATTCACTGTTCTGAAGAAGTCTGAGTATTGACGAAAGCGCTTAACTTGTTGTTTTATCATTTTTAAACTGTGACTTTATGTGTATTTGTACTTCATTTTGATCATTGGATTGAGTAAAGAATTTTTTCATTATTCGGGCTCCATCTCGTTGGATACCACCCTGCATCTGCTGTTCATTCAAGATTTTCAACAGAGCATGCAACAGACAGCACACTGTTGTGCTGTGCAGCCAATGCAGCCATAAGCTCATCATGTGTGCACTCCTGACCTTCGTGTAACACAAACAGTTGGTGTGCTACACAATTGGTGGCACATGCATGAAGGCAGTTCCATGACATCACTGGGAATGTTTATTTGCCTGTAATAGTAGGCGGACACCCTCTGACAAATGTCCATGCAAAGCAGCAACTCTCTCACATGTCCTCTTACTTTGGGGAAGAGTCACACTCTGCATGGGACACTGGCTCATGGGCATCATTATGTCCGGCAGCTGTTGTCTTCACATCATCAGAATGTCCAGCCACATCATCCTCAGTATCTGAGGCAACAGCATGATCCACATGGTTGTCCCCTTCTGGGGGCAAACAATAAACCCAAATCTATGCCCTGTGTGCCATGGGTTGTCCTATCACAGTGAACCACATTACGTCCCAACTCCTGATAAATGGACAGGCTACTAGAGGAGGTAGGCAGTGGATGGTCTACAAGAAGAGACAAATGACACAGGTTACTTACATGCACAAACAAAACATGATGCAGCTTAGTAGTGACATATGGGCCAACTATATAACTACAATGTTAATGGGGATGTGGACTTACCAGGATGTTGTGCCTGGGCAAGGTTCATGGACCTTATATAACTGAGAAATTTCATGTATGTTACATATTGCACACAGCTGACAATTGGGAACAAATAATAATAACACCTACCTGACATGTCCTGGGGACTCCACTGCTGGAGGTGGAGTTTGAACTGAAACTGTCATTGGAAAGCATATACACCAATACATCATTGGTAACCAAATACGAGCCATCACATCACATTCCAACAGAGGTATGACACGCACAAGTTACTACAGACACAGACACATGCCATTTGACAGAGGCTGGTGTGCAGATTGCTGTTATCTTTGGCAGGTGAAAAAGAGCACAGTAGTCATAAACCGTACAGGCATGATCATCAATACTGACATATATTTAACATAAAAAATGTCTTATCATTTATGTCATCCCTATTTAAGGACTGTATCATCTGCAGTAATATAGATCCTGTTGTATGACAAGGCACACGAAAGTAAACATGTGGGAATGCTCCACAGTCATGAGGAACAGGACAACTAAAGTACAAAGTGACATGATATGTAGATACTTGCATGACAAATGGTGAATAGTTGTCCAGATGTCCTTGTGTATGGAACAAAACATCATGAATATCATACATCACAGATGTGCTCAAATTTGCTGTACCCTATAAACAAGATGGCCAACCATACCTGGTCTGTCTATAGTTGCATTCTCACAGGCCACATCTTCCAATGATGTATCAATAATTTACAACGGCATAAGCAAATCAGCATGTGAGCATAATTCACTGTCATGACAGGTGACAGGTCCGCAGAATGCTATGGATCACAATAATTATATATGGAGACGCTTAAGTGACATGAGTTGCTGCTGTGCAGAGGTGGATGGACCTATGCAATTGAAAAAGACAAAGATCACACATGGTGTTTGAAGTCTTAGGTATGTACTGCATTGTTAACACAAAATGCAGTAACACTTACATTGGGAGTCCACATCCTATGTGTGACCACATCCTGATGCAGTTGTGCTGTTGAACAAAAAAATTGGCAATACATTAACAATTTGGACATACCAGTAAAAACTGAGGTAGTGTATATGCTGCAATGGTTTGAAATGTATGACTTACATGTATGGCCTGGAGCACCGGCTTCAATATCTTCACTGGGTATGCAACGATCACAACTAGTCATATCATGTGATTCCAGGAACACTGTGATCTTGTCCATGGAGTCAATATTGGCCCACTTCCTGTGGCATTCCTCGTCCTCTCATAGTGGTGTATTCAGTTAGCTGGACAGAGGATCATGTCTAAGCATACCTCTCAAATGTCCAGATTTTTGCCTCATATTTTTGGTCTGTTCCTCATAAAATTTGTGATTTTCTGGCAACTCACAGAGGACTGTAATAACTAAATAATGTCAGATATTTGAGTTTCAGACTTCATATCCTCCAGAAAATGCATGTTAACAGAAATCCTGTTATTCTAGCAACTTTCTAAGTTTATAAGAGCAATATTTAACATCTGCCCCTCTTTTTCAGCCTTTGTCCCCCCATTTTTTTGGGCTTTGTCTAGATTTCTTGTGCTAAGAGGCTGAGAGGCATGTGTCTGAGCAATGTTGATGATAGACCTCATGGAATCAATTGTGACTACCTACAGCACTGATCATGTCTGTCAGCTCTGTTCACACCTCATTCCTCCACACAGTATTTCCTGTCCGTCCAAGGAGGCTGTGTCCATGCTGGGATAGAGCCTTGACTAAAATTTCATTCTCATGTTGTGAAAAACTGTCTCCCTTAATTCAGTTTGACATCTGGAAGAAATTGTTATATGCACGTTATAAATTTTATGAAGGTGCACAACTGACATGATGATGTTATAAGCATTTGTCAAGTTGCACTGCTCTCCTCACTATGCAAGTTATGCAAAATAATCCTTTATCATGTATATTACTGTCATGTATTAAAGAACATAATGGATACAACAACAATGTCTACATATGCAAGACAAGTAACAATGTCACCATATGTAACACTTCAGTACTTGTAAAGGTCATATGTGGGATTTGAACCATTGTAGAAGATATTACAACTGAATGCGTGATAAGAGACTTTGGGACCCAGGTGGACAGTAGTCTCTCCTTTGATAGTCACATCGCAATAGTTGTCAGGAAGTCCTTCTACATGGCACACCTCATCATAAAAGGGTTCTCATCCAGGAAAAAAGAGGTCATTGTTCCCCTCTACTCGTCACTCATTAGACCCATTATAGAGTACAACGCCCCTTTTGGAATGCCCCTCACAAGACATCTGCAGGAGCTGGAAAGGCCACAGAAGTACCTCACAAAGAGTATTACTGGCCTCAAACAAATGCCCTACACTGACCGCCTCAAAAAACTCCAGCTTTACTCCGTAGCATATCGCCTACTCCGAGGTGATCTCTGCCTAACATATAAAGCTATGTCAAACCCAGAGCTGTTGGACATGCTACATCTAAAGAAATCCCAATCCCTCCAAGCTACATGCTCTAGGGACCTAAACCTTGTCACCACAGTAAACAGGACATGTTGGAGGGAAAGATTCCTGTCCCAGAGACTTCCTATACTCTGGAACAAGCTACCCATCTATGACAAGCAAAGTTCTTCATTAGCACTCTTCAAGAAAAATCTTGATGAGTGGATGGGAAATAGAAAATACACCCCGGGGATCACTTCTGTGTCTCTGCTGGACAGTGGCACAGGAAAATAACTTTCTTGGGTGGTGTGAGCTATGGTACCTTGCTGGCTAGGCTTACATAGGCCCTTGGGCCAATAGCCTAGTACCCATCTATGAACCTATGAACCTAAGTATGACCACACAACCCTTGTGCCACATACCCATTACTTTACATGTCTATACAGTAAACACTGAACAGTCAAAGCTATCCTCACATTGTCTGTATCAGACTGAATGTACAAACAACTACTGCTATATTACCAAGCATCAGGGAGTATCCATAAACTATGTAGTGAACATATAACTTACGGAAACTCTTAAAATGAGTCTTTCTCCATAAGCATAATATAGACAGTACAGGTTAATCACAATTAACTATGTATATAGGTTCATAGGTGTTTACTAGGTTAGCAACCACAAGGGCCTTTTTAAGCCTAGCCATGCATCCCAAATCTCTAACAAGTTCTGATACCCTTGATAAGCGTAAGCATAGGCCTGGGAGATGAACGATTTACAGGTTATCTGTGTCCATTAGAGACACAGGTGCCAGACCAGGGATAAATTTCCAGTTTCCCATCCAATTGTCCAAGTTGCACTTGAATTGGGTTAGGGAGGAACTCTACTTCACATGGATGGGTAGCCTGTTCCATACACAGGGTAGTCTCTGGGATACATACCTATCTCGCCAGCAGGTCTTATTTATATCATATGCAAGGTTTAAGTCTTTAAAATGGGTAATTCTGGTGCTGTTTGTTTTGTGGATATGCAGGTAGTCCATCAGAATGGGTCTGACAATGCCCTGTATGTCAGGCATAGATTTTCCCTCAAAAGCCTATAGGAGACAGAATACAGGGATAGGGCCTTGAGGCAGTCTGTATAGGATATTTTACTTATGCCCAGTATTCTTTTAGTGAGGAACCTCTGTGGACATTCCAATTTTTGGATACGCCTGGTTAGGTACATACCAAAGGGGGCATTGTACTCAATTTCAGGTCTGATGAATGCCGAATACAGTGGAACAATGACTTCCTTGGACTTAGATGCCATACCTTTGTGTATAAGTTGCGCAACAAAATGATTTCCTCACCACTGCAGACGTGATGGTCAAAGACTAGATTACTATCTATGTCTGTCTCTAAGTCCCAGAATACTGGGTCATCTCTAAGGGGTGTGTTGTCAATATGATAGTTATCAGGGATGGATTACTACCCAAAGGATACCACTATGCATTTCTTGGCATTTAGTTTTAGTCCCTGGCTTTGACATCAGTTGTTTGTGTCACCCCCTCCTGGAGAACATTTGTGTCAATGTGAGATTCAATGACAGCTCCTAATTTGCAGTCATTTACAAATTTAGTCAGCCAGAGACCACTGACACACTGACATTGGCCTTGACTTCTGAGAATTAAATGCTAAAAAGGAGTGGTCCAAGGACTGATCCTTGAGGGACTCCACTTGCGACTAGCCTTTTTGTAGATGTGGACTCCTCAATTCTAACTTCCTGGGTCCTATCTGTGAGCCAGGTGGCTGTTCACTGGGTGACATAAGGGTTTGTACCTGGCCTCTTGAGTTTGTCAACAATGCCTGAGTGGGGTATTGTGACAAATGTCTTGGCCATATCAAGGTAGGCAGTGTGAACGATTTTGCCCTCATCCATTGCTTTGGTGACCTTCTCAAAGTAGTCCACCAGGTTGAGTAGGTATGATCTGCCTTTGACGAAACCAAACTGGGTATATTTTCATTCTGGCTGTATCTATGGTACATGCATTAGTAAACATCGGAGAGTGTTGTAAACTATTAAAATACAACTTACAGAAACCCTCAGAATTTGTCATTTCTTGTAGCATACTAGACAATTATTTCATCCACTTTTCACAGAGTCTGTTTGCTTTAGCCATAAACCTATTTGCATGCATATTGGTCAATCCTGCAACAACCCATTATGTCACAGCCAGTTTGTACTACAGACATGTTTGACCACAAAAGGCCTGTCAACATGTATAATTTGAGTTATAAACATTAATTATAACATACATATGCAAAGACAGACATGTATTCTCCCACCCCAATGCTTTCAGATGACAGATTACCTTTGAAGCTAGCTGTAATTCAGTTATACCTTACAATGAGTGCACCTATGTGTGCACATTTAAGTATCATTTATGCCATACATAACTAATAAGCTTCATTAACATTCAGTGTGTTGTACTCCCATCTGCGCATGTCAAGGTAACTTCTAAAAATTCTGCGCATTAACCAACAGCTCAGTGTAATGGGAAGATACTCTGCACAGATACCCAATAGGTTTCAGTAAATGGAACTATCTGTGACACATGCCCAATGCCCTCCAATAGTCTAATAACATCTTATATACTCAAATTTTAAAATGTGATTTGGATATTTTTACTGGACATACAATGGGTCATACCACTGATACCTGCAAACTGAGTGGGACCTCAGCATTTATCAGAAGGCATTTTTGGAAGACTTTTATCTTATGAAGATGTTGGCTTAGAGAAGCTTTGGAATATCATTGCACTGAATTGAACCAAGGAAGAGACCACCCCGATGCTCACTGTCTATGCCGGATGAGAGCAGAGGATCCGAGCATGCCAATGAACTTTGCTATGACAAGATATTTCGAACTGGATTTATTGATTTATTTTATTTTACATTTTTGACTGGGAAGGTCCAACTGGATATATGTCCATTTTCAGTGGAGGCCCAGGGAGAAAAGATTCAACAATACAGACAATAAAATTACAATTAAAACATAAGACTTGGCTTACGAACTATAGTAGATAATAATATACAGTCAACAACCCAGTACATTAATAAGGTGCAATTGAACAGTAAGGCTTGGTTTACAGACTCTGGTAGATAATAACATACACAGATTAGGATTGCGAGGGACCACCACAGAATGAATGGGATTTTCTGAACTGGTATGCAAGTCTGTCATTGATATGATGACCTGCATCAAGGGATGCTGAGTATCTTCACTGGAGGGTCACAGGGGTCTGATGTAAGCCTGTGAATGCCTACAGTAAGTTTCATAATCCACACCTTAACCTATATCACAACAAATACATTTCATAGCTGTAAGTGTTTAAATTTAATTTCATGGGTGTTTGTTCTGATAATAGTAAAGCTAATGTACTTAACATTATACATATAAAGCTGTGAATGATATGCCAAAAATATTCCTGTTACAAGGAGGACTGAACAGTTAAGGCAGTTAGCTCAACTACTTAAGCAATGAGTCATAGTGAGTGATGATCTCCTATGTTTGGGTTCAAAGTCCATTGCAGGTCATTTTATAAATATTGGTGTTTATGTAATTAATACTGAATATAAGCAATTTAGGCCCTCCTTTGTCTTGGCAACTATACTATACATCTTTTCTAAATATGTAGGATGCCCATGTTTCACTGATGCCTATAATGCTTAAGCCTTGGATGACTACACATTTCTCCGTTATCAGTAATAGTTTGACAAGCATCTCACAGTATACTTCTGTATATGTGAATGCTGAGTAACACAGACACACATTGTTAGTCTCAACATTATTAAACCATTAAATAATGAGGCATAGTACTGCTAAATGATGGAATTTGTTGTTATGACATAGAAATAATTCAGTATGCTAGAAGTCATTGTTCTGTCTCTTAGCTCAACATGTTAAGCTCTAGACCAATAAGAATGTCTCATGGATACGTCTGGGTCTGACTCCTTGTATGGTGTGTTTGTATTTCATTTTGATAATTACGTATTGAGCAGATATGTAAGGTAACTGCTTGTTCATATGTTCATTATAATTTTTTAGACATCAGTAGCACTTAAGCCTCAGATGGCTATGCATGCCTTCATTATCCGCTAGATTCTAGAAACATTCTTTAGAAATTCTGTATGATGGGGTGATTTTTCTGTCACCTAGATTAAAACATTGAGCAATAATCCAATATGAATGACCCAGGGATAAATGTGGGTTTGAATCATTGATGTTATTTTGATATTTCAGTAATAACTAATTAAGAACAGATATGGCAGATACTTGGTTGTTTAGTTATGCAGAATAGCTTTTCTAAATCTCAGGTATGAAGAAGTGCATTAATGCCTATAGTGCTTACTTCTCCATTGACTACAAATATTTCGATCTTCTGCAAAGATTCTAGAAACATCCTGGTTCTGTCACTATCGCTATATGTGTATCTCATTGACAATAGATATGTATTTTACTGTACATATCTAATGACACAATATAATCTATTGTATTTTAACACTGACATCCCTCCTAAAGCAATGAAATGGTGATGTATATTCCAACAGTGATATCATTCTGTCTACTGTGATATCATTCTGTCTGTATATGTCTGTCAAGTACATACACAGGTTCTAGTGCAATGCCTTAGACTCTGAACTCTGCATTGTTATAGCTTTTGGTTAGTGCTGTGACTAGTCTGATGATGTGCAGTCAGGATTGCATGGTGTCTTATTTCAAATGCACAGCATAGGTAATAGATACTGTTTGCATTCTTGTCATGTTTCAGAGGGAATACCCACCAGTCCAAGTCACATCTCAAGATTAAAAGGCTAGATAACTATGTATTCTTTGTGTGATGGATTTCACAGAAAATAGAATAAACACATGAATAAACATGCACTGGAACAGTGTAAATGATGTCTTATTTCTGCACCTTACTGAGGGTTGAACATCTCTAACTTTTCTTCTCCACATTAATAATTCCCACTGTACCTCCTCTTCTTTTCCATCCATGCTATACTGACTATGAATAATATTACTATTAATAAAAATAAAAAAAGTGTGTGTTTGAATAATATATGTATATGTACTGGGCACACTTCAAATCCATAAATCACCGGAATATGCTTCATAATTACCTGGCAAAAGCTCCTTAGAACTTCTCTGTCTGCCCAAAAGGTTATAACCCTATTGTTAATGTTGTCTGGCCTACCCTTAGGGTGAATTTTTTTTCATCTACAATTGTTAGAGGGAAAGCAAATCTATTTTATTTACTTAATTAGGTGCTTATCTCAAATAAAACATAAATTTAAGTTACTTTCGTATTACATGATTCAAATTCTTTGTTAAGTGCATTTGTTCAAGTATATGGGATGATTATGAAACTTCTTTACAATCTACGTATATCTGGAAATCTATCTTTAATGTTTCCCTGCATCTTATTCCTTATAAAATATGGTAATCACAACTTATGATTGCTTACAATACTTATGTGACAATCATCTGAAACAGTCTTGTACTTTCGTAGTACGCAAATAATTTGCAGAGGCTGTAGTGAAATAAATGCTGACTTGCTCCATGTAGTTTGGGTTTGTACTTTCATGCAACTGCTATTGTACTAACTACAATACAAAGTTAGGGAATGCAGTATCTTAGAGGAAGACTTAACATGGAAAATGGCTGTTTTGAATTGTCTCCAATTAGATAGCAATATTGATTAAATTGTACTTATCACTGTTTTCTGAAGTTTTGCAGTTGTACGTTTTGTGAGCATTGTACGTCTCAAGAGTTAGAGATGCAGAAAGTAAAGATATGATTTGTTTTCTGATGATAAAGATATTGAATAACCTTTGGTAATATTTTGCCAATATGTTGGCTTAGGTGTTGTTTTGAAGGTTATTATCTCCCTATATAAGTTTGAAATGGCATTCTTCATATTAAGATTATTGTAAATGATTCTAAACAGTTTATTTATTAATTTAGGAGTATTCTTATGGGAAGAATTATTGATTACTCTACACAGTTCCTGAGAGTATGTTAAAAAATTCTGTAATATTAACCAGTCTTGAGATGGTATATCATAAAATGTATTTATATATTGAATATCTAAGACCTTTAAGTCTCTAATGCATTGTTGCCAACAGAAAAAAACTTCTGTTCCCAATTTGTAAGGACTTCCCTATATACTCTACCAGTAAAATTCTTTGTAATGCTAAAGGGAATTAGTAGATGAAACCAGAGTTTTATATCCATATTTACATTAACAAACGTTCTTAAAACCTTAAAAGTATGATTAATCAAATTTAATTTAATAGGTTTTGATATACTGTATTGTATACTAAGACCTAATAGATACCATAGTTTATTAACTTTATCTGTTACCACAACATTTTTTGAAAGGGTATTTATGGAAGGATTCTTATCTCTACTGAAGAAAACAGCTTTAATGGAAATAAAAATCAAAGAACTTAGAACTCATCTTAAGCCATTAGTCAATAATCCTTGGAGAAACGTTCTGCAATTGAGCGATGCTATGCAATTGGAACAAGTCCCTGATATATATATATATATATATATATATATATATATGTGTGTGTGTGTGTGTGTGTGTGTGTGTGTGTTTATATTAACTATGTTTACAAATATTGCAACTTTCATACTTATGTCAGGCTGGATGTAAATATTGTATATAATTTTTGAAATTGTTATACATAATATTTGTGAATGATTCCAACTATTGTTTAAAAATAAAAATTACTTGAGTAAAAAAAAGAGTTAGAGCTGCAGCAGTGGTGGCTACAAAGTAGCACTTTTTCCATTTATTTTGATTGATAGGGTTCTGATTAATGCTCTCCTCACAAAGTGAAACAATAGATGAGTGTGCATATGTTTGTGTGTGTGTGTGTTTGCACGTGTATGTGTGAATGTTCAGGTCTTGCAAAGTATGTCCCATCCACTGTTTAATTTCAAGGTAAAAGTCAGCATAAATTACTTTACACAAAATAATCTCTTTATTAGTGTCAGCAGCTTGGTTCCCAATATCTAGTAGGACCTCGTTCAGCAACTCTGCTCCAGTGACAGAGTCTCAAAGCTGACTATAGATCGTAGAGAATAACCATACTTCTAGTTCAAAATCTATGTGATAATGTTGCTATAAATCAGATCGTAACATCTTTAAATTCCTGTACCATGTGCTGTAAGAAATTATCAGAGACTGGGCAGTCTGTACATCTTCACCTTGATTGGATGAAGAACATTCTCCAGCAGGGTGTCAATGTATGGGTAATGCCTGGTAAAAAACAAGTCCACCGTATTCTCCAGCAGGGTATTAATGTTTAGGTAATACCTGATAAATAAAAAGTCCCCACTTATTGGTGACATATTTAGCACTGTGAAACACAGAGAGAGAAAAAATCAAATGGTTGCCATTTTTTTGCAGTAATTAAACATTGCTTTGCTTTTCTCTAAGCACAATAATGTCTTCCACAGTGTGTGTTATTTGGAAAATAATGCCCTTCCAATGATGCTTGTGTTTGATATATAAACTCAGATGCCAAGTGAAGAAAAGCAAAAGGCAACTAGGCAGATTTAATTTAGTAAATGAGGATGACAGTCTTACTACCAAGGGTAATTAAACCAGTAATCAATACCCAACCATGGGTATTGATTACTGGTTTATCCATAACGGGATTTACCCACAACTATTGCTGTTTACCCATGAGGTAGATAAAGTAGATAAACTTATTTATTTTATTTATTTATTTAAATTTTTTATGCTTACAAGAGTGGTGCACTGATCAAAAGTGACCATTTATAATGCACAGCTCAGGTGAATAAATATTCACAAGGACAACACATAAACTCAGACAAAAGATAAACATAGCCATAACAGGCATTTTATAAAATCTAAATAAAAAAGTTAGAAATTATTACAAATGCCATATTTATAATGATTAACAGTATATGCAAAAGTGATCTTTTCAGAACAGTGCATAAAGTCAAAGGGTTGATTGAATGTAGCAGTGAGATATTAAAAGATAGCTGTGGATCTGAAAAGAGAGGAGTTGTATAAATAAGTTGTAAAGAAGACAGTAAGGGGAGTTGAACACAGATGGGGAGTACTGAAAAAATCTGAGAATTGTGGAAATATGAAAAGACAGAATAGTTTCAGACTGAGGTGGAACATTGTGAGACAATAAGGCAGAAACTGCATACAATAGAACACAGGCAGGAAGAATGAGCATGAGGGGTGAAATAATTGAGGACGTGGTGGGCCTTAAGTTATATGCCTTTATGTGTTAGGCATTAAGTTATATACCTTTATGTGTTAGGCCTTAAGTTATATGACTTTATGTGTTAGGCCTTAAGTTATATACCTTTATGTGTTAGGCTTTAAGTTATATACCTTTATGTGTTAGGCCTTAAGTTATATGACTTTATGGGCACAACAACACTTTGCTTGTTGTTGTAGGTGGGTAAGAAGGTCCTTTCTGAAATTTAGAAGCTTGGAGTTTTCTGCAATGGAAAGGGGAAACGATTGTCAGAGACAGAGGGGCACCAATGAAGAATGCTTGCTGGCAAATTGGTGGGTGGATCATGCAGATGACAGAAGGAGCAGATTATGAAATGCTGTGGAGGTTGTAGGCAGGAGGGTTTTTTTAATAGTAGTTTGGATGAAAATGGGGCAAACGTAAGTATCAAAGATGCAGTAGTTTGAATGGGTAAATGTCAAAAAAGAGTTTGGCTCTGTGTTTAACGGGCAACCATTTTGACTTTTCAGAAGTAACACAGTGGTGTTCTCATGAGGGAAAGTTAACAATGAAGTGCTAAACTGAATTAGAGAGGGTTTGTAGATTACTGGAGTTTTTGTATGGAGGCTGAGGCAAAAATGGGGAGGTTATACTCAATATGAGTTTGCAAGACACCTTTTCCTGTTGCAGCTCTGACAATGTAGGAAAGAAATTGAGAAATTACTTTGGTCCAGAAGAGCATGGAGTTTTTTTGTGATTTTTTTCTATGTATAGTTAGAAACTGTGTGACTGATCCAGCTAACGACAAGTGTTTGAAGGAAGATGTGCTTTCAATAGTAGTGTAATTTAAGGCAGAAATGGAAAAAGAGGACAGGCAGCTGGCAAGTCTCTGAGGAGTTCCAAATAGCAGTGATTTCGTATTTAAGAGGATAAGTAGTAGTTTGTGTAGGACTAGCCATTGTTGAAGTTGAAGCAGGTGAGACTGAATCTGTGACTGAATTATAGAGTGGGAGGTGTTGGATCTGTAGATAGATATATCATCATCATAAAGGGGGAGAGAGATGTGGGGTGGGTCTGAAGACAGTTTATTGATGAAGATGGAGAACAAGATGGTGAAAAGGATTGATGTTTATGGAACACCTCTGATAAGTGGGGTTGTGTCTGAATGAGCTGTACTGTTGACTTTGAATTGACAGGGTTCTAAAAAGCTTTTTATCTATTGTAAGATGCTGTTAGAAACAGCTATTTCAATGAGAACATTTAAGAGCAGAAAGTGTTTGATCATATCAAAGGCTTTTAGCAAGATCTTTGAAAAGTGCACCAGTAATGTTGCCTTGTCTGAATTGAATAGGGTCTAATTAATAAGAGTCCATAGGTATGTCATAGTGCTATAGCTAGGCCAAAAGCCATTTTGTTTATATGGCAGGATATAGTATTGACAGATATACTGTGAGAGTTGGATGTGTTCATTTTTTTAAGGAGGCACTGTTAAATCCTGCTTACCCCTAAATTGTTCTGCAGTTATTATTATTATGCACTGGAGTTATCATTAAACCTTAACTAAAAAGTATGTAAATAAGCAAATAGTGGTTTTGTTACTATGATACTATTCTTACATGTGAAATATATTACATTTTTGACAGTATTTATGTAATTGATTGCAGCTGCTATTCATGGAACTGATTACAATTATTTCTTTTCTGGTATCCAACAATCACCCCTGAAACTCTATATTCTTTCTCACTGAGGAAAACTGCTTTGTTTACATTAACATTTAAGTCAGGCACATACGGTCTCCTTTAAGCTGCACCTTGCTTTACAAGGAAGTCATTTAACTGCAATTTACTTCCAACAAATGTTTCTGTAAACTTTTCAGTGGACATGTAGAAGTGCTCCCCGTCTCCAGCCATATTTACATTTAGATGAAACTACTCGAATAAAATCTGTACTGGAAAACATGAAAAAATATTACAAAATTAAAAAAATATATAGATTTAAGATATTTGTGATGGCTGTTAACAGGTGATATTTTTGTGTAGCAACACTGAATGTTGTATGTTTGGGAACATTTTATCAACTAGTCATGAATGAAAAAACATCCACAGGAATAAATAGACCCACCAATTTAACAAACCTAAGTAAATAAATACCAGAAGATCTCAAACATGGTGTCAGTTGTATGAATGGATATTTTGGTGCAGCAACACCCAAGGATATATCCAGTCATCTTAAAAAACTGCAGGATGTTACCACGGACTCTGCTACAGTATTTTTTTTTCTGAAAAAACAATAACTACAGGATGTTACCACAGACTCTGGTACAGTATTTGTTTTTTCTGAAAAAAAAAAACAATCAGTGAAAATGAAACTCTGTGTTGATATGACACAAAAGAGGAAACCTATAAATAGACTGAAGCACAAAACAAATGTATAAGACAAGCATTGTTACAGAAATACATAAAGGACACATGTATTTCAAAAAAATGAAAGTCTAGGATACAAGTGGCGTAAGATTTTGAATGCTGTTCCTTTGACTACATATAAAATAATCTGTAACAGATATTACATCCTGAAAAAGTTAATAAACAATATTTAATAGATACTCAAAACTATAAAACTGCGTCTCTCAGTGCTCATTTAATTATTATGCACTCATACTATTTAAATTAGTACAAGCACATATTTTGTAGGCATTTTTCTTTAGAATCTTACAAATTGCAAAAACTATAGAAAAATCTCATAAGACCTGCTACTGATAATCGATACTGGTGATGAGGACTGTCCAGTATTTATCCTCTTGTGCTTTATCCTGGTGACATAACCCCTGCACATGTGGGTAAATACTGAACAACCCATGCCACCAGCATTGGCTCATATTACCTAATGACTGAGTTCCTTAACTGCTGAATTCTTACTTTAATGAGCAAAATACAAATCATCAGACTGTGTACATGTACATCATTGTGGAATATCAAAACTGCCATCCATTCTGTCAAATAATGCTATAATAAGACAGCTAAATTTGCCACTAGCTAAACTCCTAGAACCCATCATTGTAAGGCCCTAAGACAACTATCTTGGTTAGAACTACCCCACCAACTCATTCTCACGCAACTCTCTACTGCCCACCAAATATACTATAAACCAGATAAAACACCAGCTCTACAAGGCCTCCTCAATCCCCATATAAGTACCCATCCACTAAGATCCACTAATAAAGCTCTAATTGAAGTAACCAGGAGTAAAAATAGCTCAGGTGACTATCTATACTCCTACTACATTGTTAAACTGTGGAATGCCTTACCCCTTGAAATTAGAACTATAACTAGCTTAACAAGCTTCAAGCATCACATTAAAGCCCACTTCACCAATTCCTGGACTTATACATGTACTGGGCATGGGTAGCCCATACTATGGAACTAGCTGATTTTAAAATTTTAATTGCATATGTAATGAGCATTGAATTTAAATCATATGACTACCTTATGTTGTTTTTTTTCATTCTCACTGTTAATATCTATCAGATTTTAAGTCTTCAGTTTGCTATGCTACCTTTATATATGATTAGGTATTGTAATTGCACTCTTATTGTATACAATGTCACTACCTGCTCCTACTGTAAGAACTGTCTTCTAGAAGCATTGTTATATAAGATTATTGGTCTTGTTTCCCACTTGACCAATTTATTCTGTTCTAGTCTTTTTTTACCGTTATGAATATCTGTTTCTATGTTTTTCTTTATTGTATTATACAATTTTCTTTCTACAAACAAAATAGTTTACTAACAATGGAGCTTTTCTCCCCGGGCCTCAGCTGAAAAAGGGTTTTATGCCCAGTCGGACTCTCCCGGTAAACAATTAAAAGTAAAATAAAATAAATAAATAAAATAAAATAGAACATTTTCGTTCTGTATTATATATAATTCTGCAGTTCACATTCTGTAACACACAAGATGTTACCTGTCGTCAGCCTTCTCTCTAAACCTAAACTGCTGCTTGTAGCAAACTGCCTACTGTTGCTGTTTCTAAGGATCTAGGCAATAATTTGTTGAATTTATAGCTGTTTTTCATTTATCTTTTTCATTTTTACTGTTTGCCATACTGAGATCAGCTAAGTTTTCCTGTTGTCTTTTAAGAAAGTCTCTGGAGAGCTGCACTTGTCTGCTTCAGTCTAAGAAGTTGGAAAGTTGTTCTGAATGTTTGTTACACCAGAAATAACTTTGGAAAGGTTTTTTTTTTTTTTTGCATTCTTCCAGTGCACTTAATGTTGTTTTGTTACTTTTGCTGAGTTTTATCTGCTTTGCCTGCTTTTTTTTTTCCAAATGATATCATTGTTTTTTTATTGTTTACAATGAGGTTGTTTCTGGCCTAGTGTGGAAGCTGTCTTGAAACATTAGTGGTTCTTGCAGTGGCACTATAGTAAAAGCTGTTGTTCATAAGTAGTCAGGCACTATTTGGTAAACATTAGTGGTTCTTGCAGCAGCAGTATAGTAACTGCTGCTGTTAATAAGTAGCCAGACACTATTTGGTAAACATTAGTGGTTCTTGCAGCAGCAGTATAGTAACTGCTGCTGTTAATAAGTAGCCAGGCACTATTGGTATATGTGGCTGCTTTTTGTTGGTCTTTTATTTTTTACTGTTACTTTATAAGAATTCAACTGCACTCAACTGCGCTGACCACACCATCATGGTAGCTGTAACTGGACAGTCACTAATGTGTGCAACTGAAGTTTTCCCTAAGTCATTACTGATAAATCGTTCTTCTTTTATCTTATGAATGACTGTCTGTAGTCTGACCCAGACTGAATGTTTTTACATTGATCTGAGCAGACCTGCTCAAACCTGTTAACAACTATAGTCTGTCCATTGCCTTTGATACATATCTTGTGTGACCATATATTTTCCTTTCCTCCTTCCATCCCCATCCCAATGTTTCTATTAAAAAAAGCACTTGTCAGCATGGAGAGACAACAGACTACCTCACATTCTATTGCCAGCCTTCTAGCATTTGTTATCCTAAGGCAGTGTAAGAATTGCCTCATGTTCACTGAAAATGAGTTCTTACTTAATCCAACAGATTCTCTCCATTAAAAGTGCAAACACATATCTAACATGGAGACACCTGTTTCAAAATCTCATGTATGCAGTGGGCATTACAGTGTTTTACCCCCATCCTTACAAATGTAACATTCTCATACTGACAGCACTAAACTGTCATACATTAATGCAATAAAAACGTCACTACAAAAGCCCCCTGGAACCTTTAAGAGAAGGCAGCAGTAACTCCCAAGACACCTTCTACATGTACTCCTTCATCAACGTGTCAGCAACAAGATAATATCCAAGTATCTAATAAGGATGAAGGAGCTCCTAGAAACACCCTGTTAATTCATGAGATGATTGTTTGGCACAATGATTTTATGCTTACAAGGCTGAGCAAGGACAGGGCTACAGTTAGCTGTCTCCCTCTTGGTAGCCACAATTGTTGCCATATGAAGGCCATTCAGGATTAAGACTATGATTTGAAAGTAATGCATGCTGGAGTGAGTGATATGCCATGAAAGCCCATGAAAGACATTTACAACAATTCACTGGAAATTGCTACACTTGTTTCATTCAAGAACAGGAGCCTAGTTTCAAGAGGTATTCTTCCTTCACTTAGAATGATGTTGAAATTCAAGGAAAAGTGAATTGCGTTCAATGATTGGTTAAATAGCAGGTGTCATTCTAGGGGTCAAGTGTGTCTCTCTCTGGGAGAAGATGATTCACAATCCAACTTACTTTGCAAAGGATGGTCTGCACCTCTTGTTCTATGGCTTATACATACTGGGCAAAGTCTTTGCTCCCCCTATTGTGCTTTTTTTAACCAGAGTTCATTCAATGAACATATCAACCCAACTACTGTAAATCAATTCATAAATTACAGAAAATCAAGGTAGCCCTTGCCAATGCCAGGAGCATGTGGACATTTTAGCATCTGGAAAAATTCATGTTTGTGTAGTCACGGAGTCATGGCTTAAGGGTAATGACAGCACCACATGCCAGGGTTATTTCATGCATTCAAGCCCACTGGTAACGGTGGAGTTCATCTGGGATTTTATTCCTTCTAAAGTGAAACCCGTGTCCTTGTAGTGAGCACATTGAACTCCTGCTCACCATAGCCAGCTTTAGACACCAGCGAACCCTGCAGTCACTGGGGGCCCCAAACCATATCAAGTTATCTTATTTTGATATTTTATATCATGTTTGTCAAACCAACAAATGCTAGTACAGCAGTCTTGTGCACTTAATAAACTAGATGGGTAATAATAACTCTTATGTACATCTCATAGAATTGTAGGATCATAGGAAGTTACTAAGCTACTGGCCCTGAGGTCCTTACAAGCCTAGCCAAGAATTTAGCACATGTGCCAACAAGTCAGCACCCAATGCCCCTGTCCAGCAGGGACATGGGTGGAATCCTAGGGATGTATTTTCTGTTTCTAATCCAGTTATCGAGGTTGCACTTAAAAAGGGATAAAGAGGTACTCTGCTTGACATAGACAGGGAGTCGATTCCACAGATGGGGAAGTCTCTGGGACACAAATCTGTCCCATGAACAAGCCCTATTGATGTTACAGACCAGGTGGAGGCCATGCATGAAAGTTAGTCGAGTGGAGCTTGACTTGTGGATATGTAGCAGTCCCATCAAGGTAGGATCTGAGATTGCCTTGTATGCCAGACAGAAGTCACCTCTGAGGAGCCTGTATGAGACTGAGTAGAGGGACATCGCTTTTAGCCTATCTGTGTAGGGTAGATGACTGAGGCCCTGGATTCTCCTGATAAGGAACCTCTGTGGTCTTTCCAGCTGCTGCATGTACTTTGCAAGGTACATGCCAAAAGGGTTGTTGTGGTCAATAATGGGCCTTATAAGGGAAAAATACAGGGACATTATGGCCTCCTTGTCCCTGGATAAGATACCCTTACTTATGAAGTGGGCCATGTAGAAAGCTTTCCATACAATGGAAGCAACATGGTGGTCAAAAGTCAGTTGCTATTAACCAGTGTACCTAAATCCCTCACAACTGATTTTGTGCTTAAGATGTTGTTATTAATGTGATCATTTCTGGGAACATCACTCTCCCCAAAGGGGATGATGATGCATTTTTTGGTATTCAGCTTGAGGCCATGTTTCTGGCACCAGTCATTTGTTTGGGTAAGACCCTCTTGGAATATGTCCACATCACTAGGGGAATTGATGACAGCACCCAGCTTGCAGTCATCTGCAAACTTGGTCAGCCATAGCCCACTGGTTTTGGCCTGCACCTAAGAAAAGTAAATATCAAATGAAAGAGGCCCTAAGACTGAACCCTGGGGTATGCGGCTCATTACAGATCTACTGCTTCAGGTGGTTTCCCCTATTTTGACTAGGTGGGTTCAGTCAGTGAACCAGTTTGCTACCCATCTGGTAACATACAGATCGATACCTATTTGAGAGAGTTTATCTATTATGGCAGAGTGGGGAATAGCATTGAAGGCTTTGGCCAGGTCAAGGGAGGCAGTGTGCACCATCTTCCTCTCATCCATGGCTTTGGTGACTGTCTCAAAGAAGTCGACCAAATTTAACAGACATGACCTCCCCTTGACAAAACCTAACTGTGTGGGATCGAGTGTTTGGAGGTTGCCAATGTCTTTGCTAATGAAGTCCATGATAATCCATTCCATGGCCTTGCAGATCAAGCTAGTTAGGCTGATGGGTCTATAATTTCCTGGATTGGTGGACGCTCCACCTTTGTGCAAAGGGATGACAGTGGCTGTCCTCCACTCAGCTGGGATGAAGCCGGTACTCAGGCTTTAGTTGAATAGGGCACCTAATGATGCTGCAAGTTCCTACCTGAGTTCACTTAGGATGCAGCCTGGGATGTTATCGTGTCCCATGGAGGTTGTATTTTTTGCCTTTGAGAGAGCAGTGATGACCTGTTCCCTAGATATAAGGGTAAGGGGGCAGGTACTGGGGATGTCCTGATTTACTAATGGGGGGGACAAAGTGGTGAAGTTTAAGCAGAATCTGTCAGCCAGCAAGTTTGCTATATCTACGGCATTTGTATATGTGGTGTCCTGACTACCACTTCTGAACATATATGTGTGCTTCCTTTGAGATTGTGGACATATGTGAAGAAGGCCTTATGATTGTCTCTAGTAGATGTGGTCAATTATGACTCGATGTTTGCTTTGAAGGATTTCACTACTGCTCTTATTTGTTGTGCAGGCTAAGGAGACATTGCTTTCAGTTGGGGACCTGCTCCTTCTTGGTCCTGGACAGCAATTTTTGTCCTTTTGTTATAGACATCAGACAGGTTTATTCTTCCATGCATGTTATTCCTAATTCCATGCATCTATGTAAATGTCGTATAGTGCTTTGGTGTAGTTTTGGATATTGGTGCCAGTTCCTACAGAGCTGGAGGGGGTTGTGAAGCTATTTATACCATCCCTCAGGAGGCTGCAATCAGCTTTGGAGGGTTTTTTGTTTGACTCTAGCTTGGGTGGAGGTCGGGTGACTTCGAAAGTGACCACTTTATGGTCGGATCTTACCAGGGAAGATGATACTGTAAGGATGCTGTTGTGGTTACTCATCTTGGTTAATATCAAGTCCAACATATTATCACCTCTTGTGGGGATATTGACTAGCTGTTCCAAGATGTTTGCATTGAGAAAATCGAGGAATCTCTGGGCATTTGTGTTTTGGCATGAGTAGTTCTTCCAATCTACGTTTGGGTAGTTAAAGTCACCCATGATTAGGGTAAAGGGTTGAATTTTGATAGATTTGAAGAGGTCCAGATAGGTGGTAGCTAGCTATGATTTGAATAAGGGTCTTATCAATGGCTAACTGCACCTGGAGTGTCTCCTGTGCGTCATACTATTTAACCAGCCTGGAGGTGTGTATGTCTTTAATATATATTGAAACTCCACCTCCTTTGGCTTTACTGCCCACAGTTTGGGGTCTGAATATATGACAGGATGAGTAACCAGGTATGGCTGAGGTGCTCTCCACAGCTTTGAACCAGGTTTCTGTGACTGCACAGATGTCAGCATTTTCCGGGGTTAAGAACGCTTGTAATGAGTGCACTTTCATGTTTAGACTCCTAGCATTTATCAGCATGACCTTTAATTTGCATTTTGTTGAAATTTTTATGTTGGTAGTTTTAACCTCATCACTTTTCCTAAAAAAGTCACTATGGGGGAGACAAGAGCCTTTGCCAGAAGCCTGAAGCACAAGTGAGACAGATGCAGGCCATCTCTGGCAAAGCATCATGGTCTGTTGATCATATCTTCCCAGGTTGTCAGGTACTGGATCCCCCAGGAATGACATCAGAAACAGCCAATTGTTAAAGTCAATTATTTTCTGTTTGTATGGAGGTATCATTCTGGGTGATGGTAGAATGCTGCTTAAGGCTAGGGACATACCTGCCTGGGACACATATTCAGTGAGCTCTTCATATAGTCCAGGGAGGTACAGCTCAAGTCATTCACGCCAACATGGACTATGACAGAGTCATAACAGTACCTGTTGTTGAAAGACTTGAGTGCGTGTGTGATATGGCAGATTCTGGCCCTTCACGGACAACTAACCGTGACTTTCTCCTTAACCAGCCTGGTGAGAGGCACATCTGTCTCACAATAGAGTCTCCTATGACTAACATGTTGGGTTTATGGTTAAGCCTTGTGACTGTGAGACATAGGTGTGTGGACTATGCATGGTATGTGGTGTGAAGGGCTGTCCTTTAAAATTCAAAGATATATATGGTTATAGTAATAGTGTTTTGTCAAGTAACTGGCTCCACAATTTCATGAAATGTTTTACCACTGACAATAGTACCCTTAATTAATTAAGTACTGCTGTTGCACATTCTCTCCACTAAAACTAACATAATCATCAGTTTAGGCACCTGTAACACCCATTGTTGCAGGCTCCACCCCTTAATCATCCTTGACTGAGTGGGGTGCCCCACGTCAGCAGCTCAGAATGACTGATCTCAGTGCTTACCTTTGACTTTAAGAAGAGCTGATCCAGAGCAGGGATGGTTTTCTTTTTCAGGGAGTCTTATAAATACTGACAGAACACCAAATACTATAACTTTGAACTACTTTGCTCAAGAGGTCTGGACAAAGCCAAACATAATAGCAGAAGAAAGGCCCAAAATCAAGAATACTTTTTAAATATTACTCTAATTCACTTAAAAGTGGGTGGCCACAGTGATGCAGCGGTTAACATTGCTGCCTCACAGCAAGAGGTTCTCTGGTTCAATCCTCAGCTGGGGTGCCTTTTGTGCGGAGTCTGCATGTCCTCCCTGTGGTTGCATGGGTTTTCTCCGGGTGCTCCGGTTTCATGCCAAGGACATGCTGTAGGTGGATTGGACACTCTAAATTGGCCCTAAGTATGAGTGCGTGCATGTGTGTGCCTTCTGTGGAAGGTGGGGTGCCAGGCTGGCAACTCAACACTGTAAAATTCCACTGCCAATCATGAGCAGACAGGTCATTCGCTGTGGCGACACCCTAACCGGGAAAAGCCAAAAGAAGAAGACTCTAATTCACTTAAAAATGAATAGAATAACACATTTTGCATCAATGTTTATTTATTTATTTATTTTTTGACAATAAGATATATGAAACTCTGATGTCTAGATTTATTGATTGTCTGTAATACTGAATGGTTTACCA
>NC_056739.1:1542519308-1542559308 GCF_019279795.1 Protopterus annectens
TCCAGTCCTGTATACAGACTTATTATAATGTATCACTGTTGGCACTAAATGCCAGTAACTCTGAATACCCCTTGTGAGAGCTACAAACATAGTGTGGTGCAGACATGTCAGGGTATAACAGCATTGTAGCTACAGTTCAGTCTAAGTGTACTGCTCCTAAAATTCTGCAGCATGAATTAAAGTGTTGCTTAGGAGGGGTGGCAGTGACAGGGTGATGCTTAGAAGCAGAAGTGTCCAAAGAGCTTCCAACATAACATTTGATGGGGGACCCCAAAATGCTAAAACCGGCCCTGCTGCTCATACTAGGTAAGTCAGAATTTCAACTTATAGCTTTTTACTGACACCCTTCTAATGCCCCACAGGATCATGAAACCTTCCTGGGATTCTTTGAAAATATCTATATAAGAGAAGGATCTTTAATCACTGGTGACTTTAAGTACCCCTCTGTAGCCTGCACTTCTACTGATATGTGTGCACAAAATTTCATAGCTTGGATAACAAGAATTTCCTGGATCAAACTGGCCAGAATCCCACCAGATGTAGCAATATTCTGGACCTAGTTCTGACAAACTCAGACACAGCATTATCGCTGATCCTGATTGCCCCTCATTAGTTAAGTCAGACCACAAACTGGTTAAATTTACCCCCAGAACATCCACCCCAGGGAAACATCATCTTCTTTAGAGACTTCAAAAAAAAAGCAAACCGTTAGAATTGTATAGGGAATCTTAGAATTCTCTCAATGTTAAGCCTACAATGGATATGCAGCCACCTATGTCAAGAAATGTTATTCTCATCTGGATAAATGCATTGGCAGAGCAGTCTCCACCAGAACCAAATATAGTGGCAAATTTGACAGCAAAACACTTAATGGTCAATAGATATTAACAAATCGTACAGTAAAAAGAAGAAACTACTTATCTTATCTTGTAAAGCCAGAACCTCCTATAGTGAAGGGAATATAAATTGCCTCGCTAAAAAACTGGAGGCAGCTATAAAGACCACCAAAGTATCCCATGGATGTAGACTAGCTTCTGAAGCCAATTATAAATCCTTGTTTAGCTACATTAGGAAGTGAAGGAATAATTTGACATCACTGCCTCAAACGTCTTACCTGTAATGTCACGTAAAGATATTGCCAATATATTGCAAAATAACGTTGCTGCAAATATCTTCCCTGAAACCTTTACATCTACTCCAGACATCCCTGAGTAACATCTCCCCCTACCACCTCAAAGGATCATATCTTCAAAGTACTCCCCAAGACAAAAAACATCTCTACAATGGGTGATAACAGTATACCAAATTGTCTTATAAATAGTATCAAACAGGCCTTGCCATTGGATACTTTCTTGAGTCAAGGTGCACTGTGGTGTTGATTTTCCTCCATACACATGGGCCCACCAGTGATCTGAGTAACTACAGACCCGTGAGCCTTACTAGCCTTGTCTATAAAGCCATGGAATGCATAATCACTGACCTCATAAACCTGGCAATAAAAACTGGATCCGGTTTGACTCTCAACAATTCAGATTTGTTAAGGGTAGCCCATGCTGGTTAAATCTTGTATGGTCCCTTGGAAATGTCACAGAGCCGGTGGATAGTGTTCAGTTTTCCACATCCAAGTAGGCAGTATGAGCAGCATAACCACTTAAATGTTGCGAATAAGTCTGACACCATATCACATGATGGGATTGCTAATAAGCTAATGGTCTTAAACGGTGATCCCTATGTGATAAGATGGATTGCAAACTGTCTTAAGGACAGAACACACATTGCCAGGGTTGTACATGCTTCTTCAGTAAGAGAAAAGGTGACTAGTGGCATTCCCCAGGGTTCTGTACCTGGCCGGCATGTTTTTCTTTGACCTAAACATTGACAACAAGGATTTCTGGATGACAAGTTCACCAATGATTATATGGTGGGTACATTTGTTAAATCAACCAATGGTACATATACCCTTCAAACAGAACTAATATGTGTTAACTCCTTGTGCACTGAAAAGGGCTTAAACTAAATGCTAAGAAATGCTGTATTAGTTCCATCAGAAAACAACAAATTCCTACTATCTATTGTATCAATAACATGCCACTCTTCAGTGAGTCTTTGATCAGGAGCATGGGCAAATGGGGCAATGGCACCCTCTCTTTTGATCACCATGTAGCAACCATAGTCAGAAAACTGTCTATATTCCCATACTGATTACAAAGGGCATTTTATCTAAAAGCAGGTAAGTTATTGTTCTCTTCTACTTTGCTATGGTTACATCCAGTATAGAATATAATGCACCCTTTGACATGTATGTCACTACACATATCAAAAAATCAAAAGAATGCAGAGATTCCTAAGAAAAAAGTATCTCAGATTTCAAACATCTTGGCTGGAATCACTGTCCGTATACTATGTGTTATATAGGCTCTTAAGAGATGAACTGTGCCTTACTTTCTGTGGCCTTAGGACCCTATTAATTAACCAAGACCTCAGCTTTCTCAATATATATCAAACAGTATAGCTGCACTTGAACAAAAGATCCCAAAACAGTAATCGAACAGGTACAATTCACAAAAGTACTAAGAATTACCATTGACAACAGACTTTGCTTTGAACAACATATATTGAACACTGTAAAGAAGACCCATTTCAAACTAGGCAAATTATACCGACACAAACTATACATCAATAATCAAACAAGGAACAAACTAGCAAACACTTTGCTGATTCCATAACTTAGGTATGGCAGCCCAATTTTCATCAACCTCCACATATCCCTTAGTAATAAGCTACAACAATGCTACTATAAAATAACAAAATTTGCATCAAACTTATCTAACCACTCACACCACTGTACTACTGTCTCAAACCTATCCTGACTAGAATTCCACCACTACCTCCAATTTACTCAACTCTCTATGGCCCATAAATTAATTTTTCAACCCGATAGCTGCCCCGCTTTACAATCCATTTTACACACATACACCCCTATTTGATCCCTCTGCACTTCTGAAAAACTCTATTAAGTGTAACCAAACCCAACAAGAGAGCAGGACAATGCCTATATTCCTACAACATATCCAAACTATGGAATACCCTCCCCTCCTCCATTACCCAACTGGACTCCCCAAAGCCCTTCAAAACTGCACTAAAAACCTACTTGTTACAAAATCCAAGCTGTACATGCTATATACAATGTAAACCCCCTTCATTGCATAACCCACTAAACAATAACCCTACCCTGTAACATCTGTCATTTCTTTCTACTCTTGTGACTAGAAGACGTTGTTACCTGCCCATCACAATGTAACTAACTTTTCTGCTATGTTGTTTAACTGTAATGTGAGGCTTGTAGACTAATGTATAAACCTGTTGCATTTATGTAAATTTGCTATGCAGTTTCTAACCGTTTAAGGCTTGCAGATCAATATATAAAAATCTGCTGCAATTTTAGTACTCTTTTTGTTTATTTTACGTTTTTAAAACTGGGGAGCCTGTCTCCCAGACCTGTAATTAAACTGTAACAAGTTTGTTATTTATAAACTGTGGAGCTTTTCTCCCTGGGCCTCCACTAAAAATGGGACATGTGCCCAGTGGACTTTCCCGGTCAACAAATGCCAATAAATAAATAAATAAATTTACATCAGGCAATATACAAAACTAAATTAGGTTCATTATCCAGCACTTTCCTTTGATCTATAATAGCCTTCCCTTGCATGTCAAGCCATCTGACTCCACATTGACCCTTCAGATATAGTTTATTGAAATGGAAGGGTGACCTAAAATATTCTCCAGGACTTACAAGTTGGTAGAGCTTGCAGGTGATTGATGGAAAAGCATACATACAGACAAATATTTCAAGCATGGGCATTAAAGCCCTTTTAGCTTGCCAATATAGCAAAACACTTGCTTCCATAATAACTGTCCAGGCTGTTCTTAAAAATATCTAAACTAGTACTTGCTTTAATGTAATTTGGTAGTCTGTTCCATGCATCAGCTACTCTGTCAGAGAACCAATTAGTACTTCTCATTCCTATGGAATATTTTACATAGGTTGTCCGATGATTCGCTAGTAGTTTTTGATAACCCCAAACATTCCCAAAGGTAGTTTTCTCTAAATGCCCTATATACCTGAATAAGATCTTCTCTTAGATATTTATAAGAGACAATGTACAAGTTTAGATATTTTAGTCTTTCAAAATACCTTAAATTTTCATGTTCATGGATGCCCTTGGTATATTTCCTCTGAACTCTTTCCAGTTTACTCATGCTTCTTGTCTTATAGGATTTCCATATTGTCATTTCATACTCAAGTTCGGGTCCAATGTAACTAATAAACAATGACTTCATCATTTTGGATTTCCTAGACTTTATATTTTTTTATACAACCTATAGTTCTATAATTATTATTAACCAATTGGTTAATATGATTAGAAAAACTCGTAGCTAGATCTACCCATATACCCAGGTCCTTAAATGAGTCTACATTTTCAATCACTGTGTGCTGTATTAAATATTCACCTTTCAGTTTATGTCTCCCAAATGTCATATGCTTAGTTTTTTATTTATTTATCAGCATGCATGGCCTTCGGTCAAATAGCTTTGCATTTCCTATGATCCTATCAAAAACATAAAAAAAACTACAGTTTAATTACTTAAGAATCAATTTAAATAATTTCAGCACAAACCCCTGAACAATACTGTAAACATAATGCAAAGGCACTTTGCTTCTTATGTCTTACATTAAGGCTTGATCTAAAATGTAGTAGTCAAAGCATTTTTCACAAACGTAAACAAGCTCATATAATATTAAAATAATATGGCTTGCAATTATATGACCTTATTTTTTTTTTGCAATTCACCTCATTTTCCTCACAGGTCATTATAGCATGTGTGCACAGGTCATTATAGCATGTGCTTTTTTCTGGGGACAGTGTGGTCAACCTTACAGGTGGCACAGAAGGTCATTATAGCTTGTGTTTAGGCAGGGGACAGTGTGATAATTGTTTATTTTACATTTCTCACAGACCTCAGAGGTTCTATAAAGAAGGCTACTATAGCTAGTGTAGAGGCAGTGTATTGTGTAGGAGCAACAAAGTGGAATACATTACTATAATCATTATTTTTTCACTTTCATTACAATCATACATCAGGTACATATACAGGTGGCTGCCTTTGTAGGGTAGGGGTGAGGACTGAGGAGGCATGGTATGTATATGTATAAGAGCTGTCACTTGAAAACATGACTGTGGTCATTTGGACCTCTATTTTCATCCCAGTCTAGCATCAAAGAGATGTACAGGCAGTGACTTCTTTTGGAGGGACAGTAGGAAGGTAGGCAGGATTTGTGCGTATACTCAAAACAATTGCCTTTTCAATTTATTGTGCGTAACTAACGTTTAGATTTAAACATTAAGTCTTGGGCATAACGTGTGTCTTCATTGAAAGAAAAAAATAATACTGTAATTCTTTTCTTAGTCATTTTTATTCAGACCACCATGGGAACCTTGGCTTAACTGAGTTATTTCCTAAACAGTTATTACTGTGCTGTCTTGGTCAGTATAGGTGTGTTGAAAGGAAGCAAGGAAGATGAACTGCAACACTGAGTTTCTTTCCTTAATCATAATTTCTGTTTACACCTTCATTGGGTGAAAAGGTTGTGTGAAAAAAAAACAAACAACTTTAAAATTTACTTCAGAGCATATAGAAAGTCATGGCTTCTTGACAAAGTTGATGAGTAAGGCAAAATGTGGGAAAAGGAAGAAAAAAGTAATGTGCATGCTGTGGGGAGCCCAAGATGGGGGATGTGTGTGTGTGTGTGTGTGTGTGTGTGTGTGTGTGTGTGTGTGTGTGTGTGTGTGTGTGTGTGTGTGAGAAACTAAAATCAAATGGTGCCCTGGGCACTGCTTAAACTCCGGTCCTGTACACAGACTTATTATAATGTATCACTGTTGGCACTAAATGCCAATAACTCTGAATACCCCTTGTGAGAGGTACAAACAAAGTGTGGTGCAGACATGTCAGGGTGTAACAGCATTGTAGCTACAGTTCAGTCTAAGTGTACTACTCCTAAAATTCTGCAACATGAATTAAAGTGTTGCTTAGGAGGGGTGGCAGTGACAGGGTGATGCTTAGAAGCAGAAGTGTCCAAAGCGCTTCCAACATGACATTTACTGGGGGACCCCAAAATGCTAACACCAGCCCTGCTGCTCATACTAGGTAAGTCAGAATTTCAACTTATAGCTTGTTACTGACACCCTTCTAATGCCCCACAGGATCATGAAACCTTCCTGAGATTCTTTGAAAATATCCCTATAAGAGATGGATCTTTAATCACTGGTGACTTTAAGTACCCCTCTGTAGCCTGAACTTCTACTGATGTGTGCGCACAAAATTTCATAGCTTGGATAACAAGAATTTCCTGTATCAAATTGGCGAGAATCCCACCAGAGGTAGCAATATTCTGGACCTAGTTCTCACAAACTCAGACACAGCATTACCGCTGATCCTGATTGGCCCCTCATTAGTTAAGTCAGACCACAAACTGGTTAAATTTACCCCCAGAACATCCACCCCAGGGAAACATCATCCTCTTTAGAGACTTCAAAAAAAAGCAAACCGTTAGAATTGTATAGGGAATCTTAGAATTCTCTCAGTGTTAAGCCTACAATGGATATGCAACCACCTATGTCAAGAATTTTTATTCTCATCTGGATAAATGCATTGGCAGAGCAGTCTCCACCAGAACCAAATATAGTGGCAAATTTGACAACAAAACACTTAATGGCCAATAGATATTAACAAATCGTACAGTAAAAAGAAGAAACTGCTTATCTTATCTTGTAAAGCCAGAACCTCCTATAGCAAAGGGAATACAAACTGCCTCACTAAAAAACTGGAGGCAGCTATAAAGACCACCAAAGTATCCCATGGATGTAGACTAGCTTCTGAAGCCAATTATAAATCCTTGTTTAGCTACATTAGGAAGTGAAGGAATAATTTGACATCACTGCCTCAAACGTCTTACCTGTAATGTCACCTAAAGACATTTTCATCATATTGCAAAATAACTTTGCTGCAAATACCTTCCCTGAAACCATTATATCTACTCCAAACATCCCTGAGTCACATCTCCCTCTACCACCTCAAAGGATCATATCTTCAAAGTACTCCCCAAGACAAAAAAATGAGATGTGCAATAATTGCAATACAGTTTGTTTATATGTGTCTTATGCTGGAATTTACTAATGCCTTGTTTTGAAGTTTGGTCACTTTATGTCCTAATGATCAAATCATGTTGGGTTTGATTACATCTCAGCATATCTTATTCCAAATATGATATGTTGCTATCACATAATATGATTTTTCTAATTAAAAATCATCATTAAGATGATTTTCTTATAAATCATATTGTCTGCATTAATATTATTAATAAAATAAATGCATCCATATACTCTACATCTATGCAGATTCATCCACACAGCTTCTAATTTTTCTCCTTTTCTTGACCGTTATCGTCCAAAACACAGTAATAATTATATTCAAATTTATTTCACTTAAAATCTTACAAGAAGGAATTGTGCTGCAGATGAAAAGTTATTTATCAGAAAATCATCTGCAAAATTAGTAACATTTGCATTTTATTCATGTCTGTATGTTAGGAATTTGCAAAGGCATAAATGTTATGCATATCACTAAGTTGCTAAACAGATAACAATAACCTCAAACTGTATTGTGATAAGGGGTTGTGCAAGCTTAATAGTTGTTTAGCATAAAATATTTATAAAATGAGTGTTGTTTCACTTGCTTGCACATTATTTTTTTGTTATGGGTAAAATCAGGCAAATAGAATGGTGCAGGTTTTACTGGATATATGGATAATCATAGACTCAACACTCAAATAAACTAGTGCCATAAAAACGCCAAGGTCATGCATTGCCAACTACAACAAAAGTCTTCCTGCATCCCACACAGTCCTACATCTCTAAATACATGATCTCCAAAATCAGATGCCATTGGTTGCCTCCACTGTTCTATGATCTGTCTCTCTTTGTTAAATAGCTCTTTATTAATGAAGTTCAGAAATCAATGAAACAAGTGAAAATGCATATTTCTTTACAACAGTAATCAATAATCACCAAGGAACACATTTAACCAAAAAATGAGGGTAAGATTAAAGTGATTACAGATGAGAAGTATGAACACCAAAATTGTGTAGTACAGCATTACAAATAAAATGACTGCTTTATATAAGTGGTCAGTAGTATGCTTTAAATTTGATAACTATGTATAAAATAATTTTCCTTTTAAAAAATGCAATAACTAAAAAATATATTAGGGTTGCACATAGATAAACATTTTACAGACAACTTATAAATGAGAGGTGATTTATTTGCTTCCCTCTTTCACTTATCTTTATCAATAAAGAAACAAAAATACATATTTTACACTTGATATTTATTAGCACATAAGCACCCACTTGGCATAATGGTTTAGGTCTTTGCCTGCCATGCACAAGGTATAGGGATTGATTCTGAGCTCCAGCCAATGCCTGTCTGTAGTTTTTCCCTATGTCTCTGTGGGGTTTCTCCCACCTTCAAAAACATGCTGAGTGTTTCCATCTCAAACTCACCAATAGAGTGCATTCAGACAACAGTTGCAGGACCTACTAGATAAAGCAGGATAACATGCATTGGTGTTGATAAAGGGTGACTTGAATACACATATCAGGACAGACAGATCAGGATATGGGAACTGCCTGGTCCACATGGATGGGGCAATAGGAATAAAAATGGAGAGGCCATTCTAGACTTCTGCCTGGCAAATAGTTTAATAGAAGCCAACACATGTTTTAGAAAGAGAGAGGCAGTCACAAGATCACATACAAGAGTGGCCAACATGCAACTCAGGTAGACTTCCTCCTAGTAAGGAAAGGGCACTGGGATACAATCAGTGATTGCAAGGTCATCCATAGTTAAAGATTTGGTCCATAACATAAACCACTGGTTGCCACAATCAGCTGCAAGTAAGGTCAACAAAGACCAGGCTGATAACAAGGAAGTTGACTGGTGAGAAAGTACAACAGTTCAAGGAATTACTCAGGGCTCTAGCACCCCAAGAAGAGAAGGAAATAGGTGGAGTTGAAGAAGAATGGCAGCACCTCAAAACAACATGTGTGAGAATTACAGAACAGATATGCAGCTGCACCAGGTAATGAAATAAGGAACATAAAGAATGCTGGTGGTGGAATGCAGAAGTCCAAGAAACCATCAAAAGAAAGAAGGAGTGCAGGAAAAAGTGGGAGATAGAAACGACTTACCAGGCTAGGAAGGAATACTGGTCGGCTAACAAAGAAGCTAATAAAGGAGTTGCAATAGCACAGAACAGGGCATTGGAGACACTCTACCAGCTTCTGGAAAGTGACTCAGTATGTGGCACAAAGAAACTATATCAGCTTGCAAGACAAAGACAGAAAGATAAGGAAAATAGTCAGACACCCTTCATAAGGGAAGTCAGCAACAATATGCTCACCAATCCAGAAGACATCAAAGGCAGATGGAAGAAGTATTTCCAATAGCTTCTGGAGTTGTACTGTCCTAGAAACAGGCTACAATGAGAGAAGAAGAGTAGCCCACCCCAGAAAAAGTAAGAATAGCGCTAAGGAAAATTAAGTCAGGGAAAGCAGTAGGCTTAGACGAGGTCACAGCAGATATGATAACGATGCTTGGCGAGATAGGGAAGAAATGGTTACTGAGGGTACTCATAGCAGTATGGAGAGAAAGGAGTACCCACGATGACTGCAGAATAAGCATACTTATGCCACTATATATGAGCAAAGGGGACATCCACAATTATGGGCAGTACAGAGACATCAAACTCCTGTCACACATTTCAATGTTATTTGCATAGACACCAATGTAAATAGTTATATAATGGTTTGAAGTTAGTAATGTTTTAGAATTGTAAATATGTTATTTATCTTTATTTCATGTAATGTTTCTTAAGACATCTTATTTGAAATAATAAAAAAATATTTAGTAAAAAAAAAAAAAAAAACTCCTGTCACATTGCATGAAAGTTCTGGAGAGGGTAATTGATAATCAGATATGTAGACAGATAGTTGATAAAAAGTTAGAGATGATGAAAGAGTCCAACTGGGCATTCCTAGACTTGGAGAAAGCAAATGAAAAAGTCCCAATAAAGCTAATTTGGGCAGTACTACTGTGGTTCATAGTCCCAGAAACACTGGTAGAATTAATATAGGCTATGTACAAGAACCCAATGACTCGAGTACGAACAGTGTTTGGTCTCACAGAGGAGATCCCAGTGGGATTGGGTGTGCACCAGGGTTCATCTCTGCACCCTCTGCTGTTCATACTGGTGATGGACTACATTAGCAAACAGGTCAGAGGGGACAGATCAACAAATTTGCTGTATGCAGACAATGTGGCATTACAGGCAGACTCTGAGCAAGAATATCAGCATGGGATAGGGAAATGGAATGAAAAGCTGAAGGCACATGGGATTAAACTATGCACAGTTAAGACCAATTGTAATGGCAGCAAACCGGAAAAATCAGAAGAAGCTGAGAACTGAGACAGAAGGGAAGATAATGGAACAAGTAAATAGCTTCAAATATCTGGGAGGGGTCATTGAGGAGAAGGGAAATCTGAATGAAGAGGTCAACACTAGAATCAGAGGGGCTGTAGCCAACTGGCATAGAATCTCAGGTGTAGTCTATGACAGAAAAATCCCAAAGAAGCTGAAATGTAAGGTGACAAGACAGTGGTGCAACTAGTACTACTGTGTGGTACAGAAACATGGACTGTAAAGGCAGAATAGATGAGGAAGCTTCAGGTTATGGAAATGAAGTGCCTGAGAAGGGTGGAAGGATGCACACTGTAGGACGGATGAAGAAATGAGGACATAAGAGCAGAAGCCAAAGTAGCTCCAATTACAGGAAAAAAATCAAAGAGAACAGACTACGGTGGTTCGGACACGTACAGAAAAGCAGAAGGCAATCCAGTGAAGAAGATTTGGGACAGACAGGAAGAAGGTAAGAGGAAACAAGGGCATCCAGCAAAGAGGTGGATGGATTGTGTGAAAGAAGATCTGTAACAGACAGGCATGAGTGATGAAGAAGGCAAGTGTATGGCACTGACTCTAGAGCTATGGCAACAGTTAAAATGATACTACAACCCCATATAGAAAATGGGAAAAGGGGGCTGATGATGATGATTGTTTTAGTACAAGCATAGTCTGTATTTATAGTTTTTCATTTTGCATAAATAAAATACAGAGACATTGAGTAAAATTATATATCTTCTATAGTTCATTGTGACTTATAACTCATTCAGGCCTTTGCCAGTTATGAGGTGTCTCTTGCAAAATATGGACTGCTGCAGAACTAAAGGCATTGTTATTTTGTTATCCACTGTGAGACGTCAAGCCATGACAACACTAAGCATATAGAGGACAATGCATCTATAAGCTACGTGTTCCTTTTCTTACCTCATCTTTCCCTGAATCAGCTACTATACTTGTTCTTAACTCTATGCACATAGGTTTTTGACAAAGGTTCACTTTGATTGCATAGCTCTTCCTAAATCAAGACTACAAAACAAACCAGAAGGCTAACTGCATGGGAAGCTCATGGTCCTACTTTAAGATACAGTGTCAAAGGTGACTTGTTTCATAGAGTTCCTTGTATAATTCGCCTGGCTTACTTTGAGGCGCTTCTTTCAATGGATCAAATAGAGGGAAAAAAGCACAGGCAGGAGAAAATATAAAGGAACTCAAGTGATCATAACAAGGAACCTGTTCATAAAATGCCATGCAGCATGTTCCTATTAAATGAGCTTCATGCCATTTAAACCATGTTACGTTTGTAACACTTAGCAAATGCATGTGCAATAGACCAAGTTGCAGTCAGACTGGTAGCTTCACTTGGAGGATATCAATGAAGACTGATGAAGTAGCCATTAGCCATATCTCTTGTAAAATGAACCATACCTATCCTTGGCAAAGATTTAATCATACTTTCTGTTATATAATCCAGTTTGTGAATAACTGTTTGGAAATCTTGCCTTTAGCAAAAGGATCAGAATGTCTTTAAGGAGGGATTAAGACCTCCTGGCATAGCATAGTACCTAAGCTGTCTACAAACATCCAAATAGTGAATCTTCCTGTCTGTTTATTCTCGAAAGTAGCATAAACTACCAGAAGATGAATCAGCTAATCAAGATTTGTGATGAGTTTAGCATTTTGGAACAGAAAATTAAATCTGTCATTGACTAATTAGTTTTTATACCTCTTTAATTTGATTAGCTATGTCTCCCTTGGTCTAGTTTGTTATTCTTTAGTGGAGGGACTTGAGCCAAGTCTGGTTACCCAGTCAATAAACAAACAAACAAATAAACTGTAGAAATAAATTTAGAATCAGTTTAAGAGTTTCCAGTCGTCATAGAAAGTAATGAAATATTCATCAGAAGACAAAACTCACAATTCTACTTTTCTAATAGCTGATATGATGGCCACTAGAAGAAATGGCTTCCATGGAAAGCAGTTTAAATTACAGTGGCTATTTCAGATGGAAGCAATGCATGTATTTCAATAACAAAATTAAAATTTCAAAGGTAGATAGGGTCTCTGAGAGAGACTTTATGTTACATAGAAATATAGATTCTGGTGATAGATTAGGACAAGTTGGTCCTCATTGAATGTCCATTTTACTTCAGTCTATCTAAGCTGCAGATCCTACATTTTGTACTCTCCATCTCAATAAGCTAACCACCCTGGTGACTTTTTGACTGATTAATTTCAATTATACTACCTGCCATAACACACATCATCATCATCACATGGACTTCTATCATTTGCAATGGGATTAATCTTTCAGTCACTTAACTTCTAAAGCTACTAATTCACTGCTCATTGAAGTTTTACTCCAAATCTTCCACTCCTCCCAAATTCATTAGAAAAGTTTTGACATTTATTGTACTGCCTCTAATATCTATCTATAACCCATTAATGTGTACCGTGTCCATTTCTGATGAATGGAAAACAACTATAAATATTCCACATCTAGAAAATTCCTTATCTTACTGAATATCAACATTACAGACCTCACTGAAACTTTTCTTCAGTAGTCAATGTCTTTGAAAACCTACATTATGAGTAAATGTTATAAATTACTCATCATGAAATTATTCTTGTGCCATTCCAGAAATTTCAAAACTGTCCCTACCCTATTTTAAGCTACAAATTATTCAAAAGTATGGACAAAGAGTTTTTAATGGCTACAGTCTTTGTTGATCATATAATAGTATTTTATTTTGCTGGTTACTCTCTTTTCCTGGAAAAGCATGCCTCTGTAGATTTTTATGACACTATATTCTAGTAAACTCACTCTCAGATTGACCGATTAAGTTCCTGTCTAAAAACACTCCTGTGTAATTTAATAACTCTTCAAGCTAGAATTGCTCAATATTCTTTCCTCAGGCATATTTTTCATTCTTTATTATCCCTCTTATAGCTGACTTAGCACACCAGACTACACCAAACTTTAAAACTATATGCAGATTATTTTTCTATTGTGTTTTCTAGCCACCAAAAAAGTCAATTACTGCTAGTTTTCCTGGTTTAACAAGCATAAAATATTAGTAATTAGGATCATAGAAGATTACAAGGCTAATAACCTTAGAGCCTATTTAAGCTTAGCCAATCATGCTCCAATTACCAATGCCCACGAACTAGAATGGCTTTGGTATATACCTGTGCTTTAGAGCTTCTACAAGCTGCCCCTGTCCATAAGGGACAAAGACGACAAACCAGAGATGAATGTTTCCTATAAAAAAATCTTTTTTTTTTTTTAATACATATGCGTCTTCTCATGTCTCTGCCCCTCAAAATCTCTGATTTATACTGTCTGGAGGTGTGTATTTTCTTAGTTGCACAAATGATGGGGTCTGTATACTTTATTAGATGTGTGAAATGTTTAGCTACTCTTTGAGCAATGATACAGCTAGGTGTAGCAGTATGGAATTATTTTATCAAAGGATGCATTATCGCATGATAGAATGCAACTTCACATAGTACTTCAGCAGCCTGCACAAGAACCACAAGCACAGCTTCCAAGCGGAAACCAAATCCTGAACATATAACTAAAATAATACCCAAGATAGAATATCCAGTTAAATCTGAATTTAATAATAACAAAACTTTTAAAATAAGCTCTTTCATCCAATATATTTTAGACTTCATCAGATAAGGTAGTTAGTCATATAACTGCCTTTTATACTAAGATGACACCTGAATATTTTGAATTTGGAGGCAAAAAAGTTAGGGAAACATAAAATGATAAAAAATCCATGTTGCAACATAGTAACTAAATAAAAGCAAACCAATTAATTGTATAGTGCCACACTAAGTTGAAACATTAATAACCAACAAATATTGAAATTAAATGATGGAAGCATTAAATACCTACTTAACAAGAGACACTATAAAGACTATATATATAGCATTATTAAAAGATGAAAATGAAATTAAACATGAATATAGCATTTATTAATAACCCAGAACACCTGATGTAGGGAACTGAAGTATATAACAAAATGTACATGCATAGCACAATGCTATATATGTATACAGAGAATATTATTTTTTTATATGTCTTCATTTTAAGGAGGCTATTAATAGTTATAATCTCATTGAAAAGTATAGTAGCACTCAAAAAAATCTGCCACCAAAGTTCCTGTTTTTCCAATATAATGGACCATGGACCACCCCTAGGGTTGACATCCACTTTCTCTATAATGGCAAAATTGAAATTATGACCTTCATTTATGGCAATATGTTTATACAGAGCATTGGTTGACTTGGCTTTTGTAATGTTGTATATGTGTTCATATATGCATTGTTTCAACTTGCTTTCTGTTTTGCCTATGTAGTAGGCAGGGCAGCCAGAACACACAGTTGCATATATGACACTTGAAGCATGACAGTTAAATCATCTTGGTATTTTTATTTTCTTATTGTCAAGCAGAATCATCACATTTTGAAATTTTGCCATTATAGGAAATACAAGTTCCGGATAAATTATCAAAAATATTTTTGAAACTGGTGCCATGTTTATAGATTATCTTGGGTTGTGCTCCAAAAAGTTCACAGGTGTCTTTCTGGCAGGAAATTAATTGCCAGTATTTATTAATAATGTCAGAGATATATTCGCTGTCAGTGTTATAGGTAGTAACAAAAAGATACCCACGATCCAAAATGGCCTTAGGAGGGTTATTAAAATTGATGGCATTTTTAGATATTTGCTTAGAATGCCCAGGTATCTGTGTAGGAGACCAAGCTTCTTGGTCAAGTATGTTGTCCACTTGTAGAGCTTTATCAACTGGTTGTAATAAAGGAACGTAAAAGCCTGAACATCTCTTTTGGATAACTTCCTTCTTAGCGTCATTGATGTCATTGAGGAGTTGTATTGGATAACATCTACTGGAAAACATAACGCCAAGAGTACTGCATTCTTCAATAAAATCATCGTAGTCAGTAACCATCCTAGCAGCACCTACCATTTGTCCCTTGAAAACGGCTCACTTTTGATGGTGAGGATGGTTACTACTATAATGTTGGAAGTTATGTGAATATGTCGGCTTGGGATATATTCTTGCTGTCAGGCCCTGACTATTAACTTCTCTGAAAAGCTGAACATCCAGATATGAAATTGTGTTGATCCCAAGAGTGTGAGTGAACTTTAAAAAGAATGTAGTGCTATTTATATATCTATATATTTATATATCCCTTAGATGCATCAACCATATCAGTAGGTCCTGATCAAGAGATAAATATGCCATCCAGATACCTGCTGAACATTTTCCTATACAGGTAATAAGGTAATAAGAAATTGGGAAAAAGATGGCAATATTCGCAAGCAGCCATAATGACATTAGCATATAGGGGCCGCATGCTGCTCCCATAGCAATGCCAATCTGTTGTTTGAAATATTGACCCTCGTAATATGGGTCTACTTCAAAAGGGTGATTGGTCAACATTGGGAAATTTGCCCTTTTCCCCACTGTAGTGCAATCCCAGAGTTTGTATATTTAGTTGGAGGGGCATAGCCCCCCCCAGGGTGGGTTTGACATAATGTGTTTTTGAGTTTTGTATTACATTGACCGACCCTTCGTTTTCTCTACAAAATACTTTGGTAATATGTGGTATTGCTGTTTTGCAAGTTTGATGATATTGTCTCATACATTTCGAGTTCAGGTAAGGGGTTAGTCACTCTTTTGAAGTAGACTTGTAATATATATAGTTGCTACAGAGAATCATCTTGACCAGATGACATAAGGTATTAATCTTGTCCTGACTTAACCCAAAATGGTTGGTGATATAATCAGTGAACCAGTCCAACCTGATATTACGGCGAATGTTGCTTAAGAGATCCTTTACATCTATGGTGATGAAGAGAATATCAGTGTATTGCCACAACTGATTGCATTGTGCCAAAAAGTCCCATGAATCTTTACACAAGTCTGGGATTTTAGAGACTGGTATCTTGAGATGATGGTCTATGAATCTAGCAGTGAAGCTAGTCTTAGAATTGACTGCCTCTGCAATAGGGTGGAATGGGGGTTCCCCAAGACCTTTATGAATCCTGGGGACACCAAAGATTTCAGAATTTTTGGACTTTCTACACGCATGAAATGGTATTCAGCAGGTGTAATTTTACCTTGTGTGAGCATATCTTCAAGATAATAATCAATATTCCTATAGGATATATTGATCTCATTAATGGATGCTTCCTCATATGTCACACTATATAACAAGTTAAACAGTCATTGTTCTTAATCGAATTTGTTCATAATCACCATGCCGCCACCCTTATCGAGACGCATAATACTTTATTGGTTACCATGTCTTAGATCTCTTAGCAAATGCCACTGATATTTGCTGATGTTATAATTGTGTCTTCTATTATGCTGATTGAGCAGAAATCTGATAACCATCTTCAACCTTCACAAAGACATTGAGAATAGGGTGTAATACAGGATTAAACATGCTTGATACTCTTAAATCACTGTCTCTGACTTCACTGTTAGAATTGTTGAATAGCAGAGCGAGATTTCAATTCCTAGTAAATAATTTTATCTCAGAAATAGTTTTAAAAATGTCAGCCTGCCTTGAATGGACAAAAGTATATTCCCTGTTAAGCAACTTTGCATGATCGCTAGTGATGTTATAATTACTACAATAGTAAATTTTGAAATCCTTAATTCCATTTGATATAATATTGCAGGTCAAAGCAGAAATACTTACTGTGCCATCTCTGTCCATTCCATCCTTTCTGATTGGATTGTTTCTTCCATTGTTCCCAAGGTGTTCTGAGTGGGACTGTGTAGGGGTTGTAACTGTACAATCTCCTATTCCATAGTCTCTCAGATTGCCATGGTAGTTGTTGATCTAAAGGGTCAGCTTCATCTCTGAGGGTATTATCTTTGTCCTGTAATACCTGTTCATTAGACCAGGAACAAGTGTTGTCACTTGTGTCCCTCTTTTGTTGACCTCTAGGGGACGAGGGTAGGCAGTACCCCTAGAATAATCCAGCTGGTCCCATTCCAGTTTCCTATTTTTGCTCTATTGATTAGCTGCACAAAGTTTATCAACCTCCATAAATTTTTTCTGATACTTAAATTTGTAGTCCTTAAACAACAGATCTTGAGTAATAGTTGAATCCAGTTGTTTAATGTCAAGATACAAAGCATCAATTTCCTTGGAATTATGTTTGATAAGTAACTCCATAAGTTCACAGTCATGCCTGTCATACATGTCTAAAAGTTCCTGATGTAATATGGAATGTTCGATTAATCCAGTGAGGAATTTCCAGCACCTTAGCAGCCTGGTTTAAAATACAGTAAAATTCTACTTTGTTTTGTCTTCCAGAAGTCCTAAAGTGGGACTGTTACTGTTTCCATTCTGTCTGAGCTGTGTTTTGGATTTTGAAAACATCTAACTTGCACAAAAAGCTAAATCAATGTGCTTATATTTCCACATTATTTTGGATTATAGATTGATATACTCTCTATTCCAGTGATGGCAAACATTTTGGTTTGGCGTGTTAAAAGCTCCTGGCACAAAATAATTCAGTGCACTTCATATGAGCAAAGAATACAAAAACAGTGTCTTTGGTAACTCAGGTGTTGGTGATCACTGACGTGTCACCCACAACATCGTGGCATGTGTCACCTTTGACACGCCTGTCATAGGTTCGCCATCAGTGCTCTATTCAAACCTGGAAGCAGCAAAACAAGTTTACAGGGACTATAGAGGAGAGAGCGAATTTACCACGCTTTCAAAGGGAGAGCTAGCTCAAACCTTGTCAGTTTGCCTGCGCCATCTGCAGTTACTTTATATGACAATATTCTCAAGAATGTTGTAGGAACAAGATTGTTTAGATGTAATTAGATTAGTTAGATATAATTAGAGTTATTCTGTTTTCAACTACCTGTTTATAATATAGCATTTATGTTCCCCTCTATAAGCAATTACCCAGTTGTTATCCATCAGGCCTTTTTTGTGCTTTTACCTGATTTTCTATTAGGTATATTATAAAAGTATATTGACAGTGCCTTATCTTTTAACTGATAACTGTACCTCACATCATTGGTGGGACTGTTGACATGTGCCCTTTTGAAAAGAGGCAGGATATAAGCTGCTATAATTCAGTGTGCTGGTTGGCTTATTGGAAGAGTGCACTGTAAATGAGACCTTGATGACAGACTATTCTGACTTGTGGCGGCATGTACTGTGAATGCAGAAAATCGGTACTATCTGTGGAAAGATATTAGTATCCCTTCCTTTGAAACACTGGTATTGTTGGTAAAACTGAACTGGAAGGCACTGGGCTTAGACTGGAGAGAGGCTGAAATCCTATTAGTCAGTGACTATATTTCTGTTCTGTAACTATACACAGTAAAACTTATTTAGGGTGGCAAGTGTTAGTCATAACTTGAGGTTGTAGAGCATTTTTGATGTAACTGCTAAGGCCAAACTGAATATCATATGTAAATGTGTCCAGCAGGACAGGATGTAAGACTCACACCTCTGTACATCTTACATAAATGGTGGCAATGGTGATAGATTCAAGATCTATAACTACTGACCTGACATAAACATTTAGGTGTTCATCATCATGCATTCCATTAAATTAAATATTGCTTGTAGATCTACTGTTCTATTCATCTCTGAAACAAAAGGGTCAATAACAAAGAGTGTATTCATCCCTAACTTCAGATTTTTTTTCTTTCCCTAGTATCAGTAATCCTCAGAATACTACTAAACTGTTAGCAGTCCTTAACTAAATATCTCAGCTACAAGAATCCATCACAGTACCATAATAAGCTCCACAAATACTCTACACAACACACAAAAAACACTAATAAAACAAAAATAACACCCAAAAGGGGAAATAATAAACCAAAAAAGAAAAAAAAAACGTAAAAATGGCAGCAGAAGGGCAACTAAAAGACCAGGTCTAGCATATTACAAAGCTTTATTCTTCGCTTTTGTCTTAAAACCAACAGACTTCCTTAGAACAACTAATTCACGTAAAATCACACTTAAATAGACACTTGCAACCAACCAAAATCCTGAAAACAGTCACGTGATCAAATTCATTAACAAATAAAACATCCACTAAAAATCTATAATAATACAATCTAACCATTTCAGAAAATGTTTTCATAAATTAAAAATTTTTCTCCTTCTGTTTCTGAGAAAACATTTGATATTTATTAATTCATTTAATCCAGGAGCCTTGTCAGTCTTCAACTTAATTTGCCACATGGTTTCTCTTTGTTTAATTTTATTTTTATAATTTCCACCATGTAAGTCTTTACAAACAGGTTCTAAAACATAAAAAAGAAATTTCTTAAAAGACTTTCATTCAAAAGTGTGTTTATAGAGGGAGTGTTTACCATCTTTTCTCCTAGTAGCATAAACATGCTCTTTTATTCTTTCGTTTAAACTCCTACTAGTCATCCCTGCCTAAAAAGCACTACATCCAGAACAAATACAAATAAAACTATGCCCTTGGAATTACAGTTAAAAACCCCAGGTACTGGAATGGTGTAATTTTAAATGGTCTAGGCTAATAAATGGTCCTTTTAAAATATATCTGCACATACTACAATTGTGGCACTTATACATGCCTTTAGCTGAACCTAAAAGAGGGGTAGTAGGAATAAGAGCTGTAGTATCTTTTTGTAATAAAGTTTTCATATTAAAACTATTCTTATATATGGTTTAGTGTATGGAACAAATAGCAACATACACTAAACCATATATAAGAATAGTTTTAATTTGTTAGCAGAACAAATTAAAGCTATTCTTATATATAGTTTAGTGTATGTTGCTATTTGTTCCACATGTAGATGTTTCAACATAGGAAAAACTATACGTAGGTTCACAGACAGGATTAGGGAACAGGTTATGGCTATAAAAAAGAAAGATGTCAGTAATGCCTTAGCCAGACATTCTTTAATCTGCACTGATTTTAAGAAGTTTCAGTTTATAATATTGGAAAAAGTTAGTAATAACAGATTTGTTTACACTTCCAATGCTTATCTAGAATATCTGTAACTTAAATGGCAAATATTTTTAGAGCAGATACTTGGCCTGGTATTAATAAGAAAATATCCATTAAATGTTTTTAAAGTTCAAAAACATTTAAATAAGAAAAATATATGTTAGACTGTCATTGTTGTTTTAATTTGAACATAATTGTGCTATTTTATGTATGTTTTTATGATAATTCATGTACTGTATTCTTAAATTATAGGAAGAACTGTTTAATATTTATATGATTGTATACTGCATTGTTATTGGTGGATTTGTAATTTGGTTAGTTAATTAGGTATTTAAGTGAGTAGTTGGAGTATGACTGATAGTTTCTGAAGAAGTTCTGTGGATTAAATGAACAAAAGTGCTAAAATTACCTCTATGTCTGGTTGCCGTTTTGTTTTTAATATATTCTTATATACAAATCTAGGACAGCTTCCAACAACCTTAAACAGTTCTGGATTGCCCTGTATTATACTCCAGTTTTCTTTAATAATACTCCTGATGTCCAAACTATCTATGGTAATATTGGAATTACAAACTACGATATTATTGTTTTTACTGTTGTTTTTATTTTTATTGTTATTAAAGAAGTGGGAACAACACTTTTAGAGGAAGTGAAGGGAGCTTTTAAATAGGAGGAAATGTACTAGCTCTTTTAACACAAATTTATTTACAGTGTTCTCCAACATTTCCCTATCATAGCCCCTTTCCACAAATAATGAGTTTATAAACTTTATTTCATCCTTAAAATGTGTATCAGAAGTAGTCATCCTACAGGCTCTTATAAATTGTCCTTTTGGAATATTGTTCTTCATAAATCTAAGGTGACAACTTAAAAAATGTAAATAATTATTAGAGAAGGTATTATTGCTATAAATCTTGCTTTCAAATTCATTTGTAGCTTTATTCCAAAACAAAGTAATGTCCAAAAAATTAACTTCAGTTTCCACTTCACAAATAACAACTTCAGAAAATTGGAGTCCATTTTCATCTGATAAACCAGTTTCTGACAGTTTTCTGTGGTCCCTTCAATAATCAAAAGACAGTCATGCACAAACTTGTCATAGTAAACAAGTCTATATTTCTGTCATATCTGTCTAAATGTAATATGTTCCCAGCATATAAGTACAATGTTGGCAAAAGAAGGGCAGCAGATGAGTCCAGCGATACGCCTCTTACTTGTTTATAAACTTTGTTGTTAAATAAAAAAGAATTAATGTCTAAAAGCAATTAAACTAAAGTGCAATAAAAAATAATATCTTGATTACTAAACCCAGAAAAAAAGTTCAAATAAGACCTCATATAATCTATACATTCTTCTTGAGGGATAGAAGTAAATAATGAACTAATATCAACAGTCATTAATGCATTTTTCCTAGATGAAAAACAATAGGTCTCTATAAAAGTTCTGAACTCATCCAAAAAGTGCCAAGAGTCCTGTACAAAGGAACTAGATTGTTGTATAATGGGATTCAAAATTGCATGTAAGTAAAGAGAAATCCCTTCAGTGGCATAGTTGCGGGCTGATACAATAGGTCTAAAAGGTGGGTTCCTCGGGTCTTTATGGATCTTAGGTATACCAAATAGTGTGCCTAAAATTAGATCTTCAACTAATAAAAGGTTATAAAGGTCTAAATCTAACATATAGTGGTTTTAGTTTGTATTCTTAGATGCAATTTCAAATGCTGTTTATGATTATGCAAATAGAATGTTTAAATGAGATTTTTGGTATCATTAAGTTGCATCGTGTTCTCACTTCCTAATTACATAAAAGCTGATACTATGATGATTTTCCTGTTTTTAGTGGCTACAATTGATTAGAGGTGGATCTAGTATTAAGCATCTTCTCAATATAATTTACAAGTGTTTACCATAAGGATCGTTACTTCTTGTATTATTTGGAGAAACATTGTAAAAGCTTAATGATACATAATTTACTGAAAAAGACTGTGGTCTTAAAAAATGGTCCATTTGAAACCCCCAGGTCTCGCATGAAACACAGGATGTGAGATCTGAACTCATTTCACACAGGTGCCCCTGGCAAATATTTCCAAGGGCCTTCACTTCGGAGTAAGGTCTTCAGGTAGGTCCAGCCAACACCCTGTCCTTGAAATCCAGCGCAACAACCTGTGGTATTCTCCTGATAGTTCTGATTTTTTCCTTCACTCATATAAATAGAACATAAGGCATCACCTTTGATGACAGGATGTCATTGTCAGTCACTGACCATCAAACTGAGCTACTCTGATACCAAGTACACTTATGAGCCTTATAATATAAAAAGTAAATAAATGAATAACTTGCACATGAGTGCATATACACTCACAGACACATATGCATACGTATATTGAAATGAAAGGGTTGCTGTGTCAGAAATGAAACATCTTGTACTATAGGTATAGAGAATGATTTCTCTGAGGAGTGACAAAGAAATGAAATCATGAATCAAGTTACATAATCACTCTTACTGTGTTTTACCACACAAGTTAAACCTCTACATAATCCATTTGGTTCTGTTTTTTATTAAGTTGGAGTGACAGTTTCCACAGACTTCAGTGCAATGTGTTGATTGTATAAATTTCTGCTGAGCAGTGTTTTGTGCAGGTTCATTAGAGTTTCATAAATTATGAACAGATGATCTCATGGATGGTTTTCTACCTTGGTTTAAGAGGTATTATTGTCATCATTATTACCATTATTTTTGGGGAGCACTACAGGCAATCAAGTCCCAAGCACTCAAAAACACCTGTCTTGAAACTAGGGACTCAAGCCCCTTGTAGCTTGGGAAGGTTGCTGCTAGTGCTTTAATTCAAATGTGAGTTTGGGCAAGCAGCCACAGGAGGGTGCACTGCTCATACTCAAACCCAAATATGAGTTCAGGTAAGCAGCTGTTGGGACTGAGAAAGGTGCGGGGGGGGGGGTTAGGGAGGGGAAGTGGAGTTTTAGGGTAAAGGAATGAGGAATCGGGTTGGGAACTAGGTGGGAATTTTAGTTTTAAGGTTAGAATTAGGGCACTGGTAAGGCTATACAGTGAATAAGATCAGGTGTTGACAGGGATACGTAGAAACAGAACAGGCACTGGGAGTTAGAGCACTTGTTTTTTAAAGAAAGTAGCAGTGAGCAGATGTATTGTGACCTACTTACATGAGAGCATCTATAGCAGGCTATTATTAGTAGTTGTGGTATTTAAAGGAATTTTGTAGTAAACCTATAATAGCAAAGTAAGACATTTGATATTTGCAGCTGGAATAGTAGGTTATGTGTAACATCTAGTAGATTTTAATTAATTTAATTTAGATCAGTAATTTAGGCTGAGTGTTGTTGGTTAATGCTGATTTCTGACTAGCTGGATAAGATTTTTTAATTAACATTTTCTTTAAAAAAAGTTTTCTTTTTTTCATTCTGATTATAAAGAAATTTGAAAAAGAAGCATTGATTTAAGTAGACAGATATTTCATGGAATTAAATGATTAAGATATGTACTACAGTTCATCACTGGGATAAAGAAATAATTATGCTTAAAGTATTTGTAGAGATCTCTGCAGAAAATGTTGTTTTATAGTATTTGATTTAATTTCTTATGTGATTAGAAGGCAGTTTTAGGTCTGAATGCAGGACTGTGATATACAAAGAAGCTGCAGGAGATAGTCAATACTACAAAGAAGTTGTTTGCATTTTAAGTTGTATGTTTGACAAGATAAAAATTCAGTATACATTACAGTGATAGAATGCATCATGAACCTTGTGAAACATTATTGCTTTATTTATTTGTTTGTTTATAAAGTTTATTAACTAAGGTAGCGGAATGATGCCCAATAAACTTATTTCTGCAACAGCCTGAAGGCATACTTTACAAGTTCGACAATATAAAATTTAGATGGATACAAATAAGCAAAATAATTGTATATATGAAATATTTCCAATGAAATGACAAGCCTTCTATTTGTTTACAAGTTAAACTGAAATTGTCACTTTCAGGGGTGACCTGGGAGCACTGTTTGGTTCAATGACTTCCTTAGAGTCACACAGAAGGCAAATGAAGGAATCAAGCCCTGTAGCTTGGGCACAGGGGGTGGATCATTAACAGTTCGGAGCTTTAGTCCCTGGGGCTAACTTTCAGATAGTGAACAATATCATGTAGAAGAGCATGTGTGTTTGCCTGTATGGGAGTGAACAATATCATATAGAAGAGCGTGTGTGTTTGCCTGTATAGGAATGTACAATATCATATAGAAGAGCGTGTGTGTTTGCCTGTATAGGAATGTACAATATCATGTAGAAGAGCGTGTGTGTTTGCCTGTATGGGAGTGAACAATATCATATAGAAGAGTGTGTGTGTTTGCCTGTATAGGAATGTACAATATCATATAGAAGAGCGTGTGTGTTTGCCTGTATAGGAATGTACAATATCATATAGAAGAGCGTGTGTGTTTGCCTGTATAGGAATGTACAATATCATATAGAAGAGCATGTGTGTTTGCCTGTATAGGAATGTACAATATCATATAGAAGAGCGTGTGTGTTTGCCTGTATAGGAATGTACAATATCATATAGAAGAGTGTGTGTGTGTTTGCCTGTATAGGAATGTACAATATCATATAGATGAGCATGTGTGTTTGCCTGTATAGGAATGTACAATATCATATAGATGAGCGTGTGTGTTTGCCTGTATAGGAATGTACAATATCATATAGAAGACCATGTGTGTTTGCCTGTATAGGAATGTACAATATCATATAGAAGAGCATGTGTGTTTGCCTGTATAGGAATGTACAATATCATATAGAAGACCATGTGTGTTTGCCTGTATAGGAATGTACAATATCATATAGAAGAGCATGTGTGTTTGCCTGTATAGGAATGTACAATATCATATAGATGAGCATGTGTGTTTGCCTGTATAGGAATGTACAATATCATATAGATGAGCGTGTGTGTTTGCCTGTATAGGAATGTACAATATCATATAGATGAGCGTGTGTGTTTGCCTGTATAGGAATGTACAATATCATATAGAAGACCATGTGTGTTTGCCTGTATGGGTTACTGATGAGTGGTCAACAATTCATGTTGTCAAACAGAAAAATGGCCAGTACAACTGATTGAAAAATCAGCTTATCATACTTAACAGGATTTTTCTCTGTGAAATATCATGGTACAGTGGGTATTATGGAATATGCCCTTTCCCACTGTAGTGCAATTTCACAGTTGGTATTTATAATTAGCAGGGGTTGTGGGAGAGGGGAAGGTAAGGAGCTTGTCCTCTGCAAAAAAAAAAAAAAAAAACTTTCAATTACTTGATGTTGATGAGTTATGTGAGATCACTTGCAGTTAAAAATGTTGATTGTTTAACATTTTGACATATATATATATATATATATATATATATATATATATATATATAGATATATATATATATATATATATATATATATAGAGAGAGAGAGAGAGAGTGAGATGACGAAAACTGAAATGTGAATAGCAATATGGTACAGAAGTATATCTATCTATCGATAGATAGCTAGACAGACAAATATCTATATATTATTTACATGGAATGATTGAAATTACTTATATTCCTTACAAATAACTTTGATTAACAGTCATCAGAGTCAGATAAAAACAAAACGTTTTTATAAATAATGATCAAACTATCATAAATTCATAACTGCACCTATGCTGAGGTTTTTGTAAATCTGTATGATATTCTCATAACTTTTGACACAATTCATTACTAAGCTTAACTACTTCACTGCATAAAATGCAGAATTTTTTTAAAGAGAAACATTACTAGTACAGAATTAAGCATCCTCACAAAGTACAATGCAAAAATGCACTTATTAACTAAGTTTTAGGATATAGGCAGTTTTCTCAACTATAAAGTATGAGTTGCATAGTTTTTGAGAACTGTACTTCAGAGATGCCATCTTCTCCTTCATAATTAGCCACGCATTAGAAAAAAACAAATAGCATTTTACCAAAATCTCAATGTTTCACATTTAACCTTAACCTTGATTATATAATGTTGAAAGAGGTATGGGGGTTAAAGGGGCTGTCATGACGACTGCCACCAGTACTGTTAGTCAACAGTGTGCTGGCAGAAATTGGGCTACTGTTGGCCGAAGAAAAGAGGAGGGGGAAGGCATGCCCAAAGGCAGGAAGAGAGGAGGAAGGTTAGGAGTGTAGTATTGAGGGTAGGAACTTTGAATGTTGGCAGTATGACTGGTATAGGGAGCTATAGCTGATGTGATGGAGAGAAGGAAGGTTGATATATTGTGTTTGCAAGAGACCAGATGGAAGGGAAGTAAGGCTAGGTGTATAAGAGGTGGGTTCAAATTGTTCTATCATGGTGTGGATGGTAGGAGAAATGGGGTAGGGGTTATCCTAAAGGAATAATATGCCAAGAGTGTTTTGGAGGTGAAGAGAGTGTCTGATAGAGTGATGTTTATGAAGCTTGAAATTGATGGTGTAATGATGAATGTTGTTAGTGCATATGCTCCACAAGTTGGGTGTGCGATGGATGAGAAAGAAAAATTTTGGAGTGAGTTGGATGAAGTGGTGGTGAGTGTACCCAAGGGTGAGAGACTAGTGATTGGAGCGTACCTCAATGGGCATGTTGGTGAATTGAACAGAGGGGATGAGGAAGTGATGGGTAGGTATGGTGTTAAGGAGAGGAATGCAGAAGGTCAGATGATTGTGGATTTTGCGAAAAGGATGGACATGGCTGTGGTGAATACATATTTTAAGAAGAGGGAGGAGCATAGGGTGATGTACAAGAATGGAGGAAGATGCACACAGGTGGATTATATCCTATGTAGGAGGGCCAGTCTGAAGGAGATTGGAGACTGTAAAGTGGTGACAGGGGAAAGTGTAGTTAAGCAGCATAGAATGGTGGTCTGTAGGATGACATTGGTGATCAAGAAGAGAAGGAGGAGTGTGAAAGCAGTGCCAAGGATTAAATGGTGGAAGTTAAAAAAGGGTGATTGTGAGGTGGAGTTCAGGGAAGAGTTAAGACATGCACTGGGAGGCAGTGAAGAGTTTCCGAATAGCTGGGTAACTATAGCAGAGCTAGTAAGGGAGACTGTAGAAAGGTGCTTCGTGTGACATCTGGACAGAGGAAGGAGGACAAGGAGACCTGGTGGTGGAATGAGGATGTACAGGAGAGTATACAGAGGAAGAGGCTGGTGAAGAAGAAGTGGGATTGTCAAAGAGATGAAGAAAGTAGACATGAGTATAAGGAGATGAGACGCATGGCAAAGAGAGAGGTGGTGAAGGCTAAGGATAAGGCATATGAAGAGATGTATGAGAGATTGGACACTAAAGAGGGAGAAAAGGACCTGTACCGATTGGCTAGACAGATGGACAGAGCTGGGAAACATGTGCAGCAGGTAAGGGTGATAAAGGATAGTGAGGGAAACCTACTCACAAGTGAGGAGAGTGTGTTGAGTAGATGGAAAGAGTACTTTGAAGGGCTGATGAATGAAGAGAATGAGAGAAAGAGAAGGTTGGATGATGTGGAGATAGTGAATCAGGAAGTGAAACAGATTAGCAAGGAGGAAGTAAGGACAGCTATGAAGAGGATGAAGAATGGAAAGGCTGTTGACCCAGATGACATACCAGTGGAAGTATGGAGGTGCTTAGGTGAAATGGCAGTGGAATTTTTAACCAGATTGTTTAATAAAATTTTGGAAAGTCAGAGGATGCCTGAGGAGTGGAGAAAAAGTGTTTTGGTACCTATCTTTAAAAATAAGGGTGATGTGCAGAGCTGCACTAACTACAGAGGGATCAAATTGATCAGTCACAGCTTGAAGTTATGGGAAAGAGTAGTGGAAGCTAGGTTAAGAAGGTAGGTGATGATTAGTGATCAGCAGTATGGTTTCATGCCAGGAAAGAGCACTACAGATGCAATATTTGCTCTGAGAGTGGTGTTGGAGAAATACAGAGAAGGTCAGAAGGAGCTGCATTGTGTCTTTGTGGACTTAGAGAAAGCATATGACAGGGTGCCTAGAGAGGAGTTGTAGTATTGTTTGAGGAAGTCGGGAGTGGCAGAGAAGTATGTAAGAGTGGTACAGGATATGTACGAGGGTAGTGTGACATTGGTGAGGACTGCGGTGGGAGTGACAGATATGTTTAAAGTGGAGGTGGGATTACATCAAGGATCAGCTCTGAGCCCTTTCTTATTTGCAGTGGTGATGGACAGGTTGACAGATGAGATCAGACAGGAGGCCCTGTGGACTATGATGTTTGCGGATGACATTGTGATATGTAGTGAGAATAGGGACTAGGTTGAGCAGACCCTGGAGAGGTGGAGATATGCTTTAGAGAGGAGAGGAATGAAGGTCAACAGGGCTAAAACAGAATATATCTCCAACGCCCAGGTGAGAACTGCTCTCTTCAAGGCAAAAAACACAGCATCCATGGGACCGGATGGTGTCCCCGGCTGTGTGCTCCATGAACTCAATGAGGAATTAAACCCGCAGTTAGGACAGCTGTTTAATCTTAGCCTCACCTCAGGATACGTACCCAAGGAGTGGCGCACGGCGACTGTGGTCCCACTTCACAAGGGCGGTGCCTCCACCGACCCTGGAAATTACCGTCCCATTAGCTTGACAAGCCTTATCTGCAAAGCCATGGAGAGGATCATAATGGAACTCATAAATAAAGACATAGGGAACTTGCAGACTTTGGATCCAACCCAGTTTGGCTTTGTCAAAGGCAGATCATGCCTTTTAAACTTGGTTGACTTTTTTGAGACAGTCACCAAGGCCATTGATGAGGGAAAGGCAGTCCATACAGCCTACCTCAACCTGGCAAAGGCCTTTGACACAATACCCCACTCAGGTATCATCGAAAAACTCATCAGCCTGAATGTAAACCCATACATCACAAGATGGGTTGCAAACTGGCTAAGTGACAGAACCCACAGGGTCAGAGTTGCTGGAGCCATGTCAGACTCAAAGCCTGTCACAAGTGGTGTCCCACAGGGCACAGTCCTGGGTCCACTCTTGTCCGGCATCTACTTTTCTGAAGTACAAGCAAACACAGGAGGGTTATGGCTGACAAAGTTTGCAGATGACTGCAAACTGGGCGCCATAGTCGAAAACACATCTGACACAGATATCCTTCAGAAGGGCCTCACAGAAATGGATAACTGGTGCCAGAGCCATGGCCTAAAGTTAAACGCCAAGAAATGCATAGTTATACCCTTCGGGAAAAACAAGGTTACCCCTAGCTACCATATAGGTGGCAATCCACTGAGCACAGAAGAAGTCATCAGGGATCTGGGGACCCAGGTTGACAGTAGCCTTTCGTTTGACACTCATGTTGCTAAAGTAGTTAGGAAAACCTTCTACATTGCCCACCTGATCATGAAGGGATTCATATCTAGATCAAGGGAGGTCATCGTCCCCCTGTACTCATCACTCATTAGACCTATGACTGAGTACAATGCCCCATTCGGAATGTATCTGACCCGACACCTGCAGCAGCTGGCAAGGCCCCAAAAGTTCCTCACCAAAAGGATAAAGGGTCTCAAAAATATGTCTTATGCTGCCCGACTGAAAGAACTCCAGCTCTATTCAGTCTCATACCGCTTGCTCAGAGGTGACCTGTGCCTGACATATAAGGCCATGTCAAACCCAGATTTGATGAATATGCTTCACCTCAAAAAATCTAGATCCCTCAGAACCACAAGGGGGGAGACTTAAACCTTGACACGGTTATTAATAGAACGTGCTGGAGGGACAGATTCATCACCCAGAGACTCCTTATGCTGTGGAACAAAATCCCGGTACATGTGAGGCAGAGCACCTCGCTGGCCTTGTTCAAGAGGAATCTTGACCAATGGATGGGAGATCGCAAATATACCCCAGGGATTACTTCAGTGTCACTGCTTGACAGAGGCACAGCAAAATAATAGGCATAGTTTTATTCAAACTAAAGGGGTGGCGAAAGCCACATAACTATGGGCTAGGCTTATAAATGCCCTTGGGCAGATAGCCTAGTATGAACCTATGAACCTATGAACCTATATGTGTGTAAATGTGAGGGAGGCTAGAGGAATGGTGAGGATGCAGGGAGTAGAGGTGGTAAAGGTGGATGAGTTTAAGTACTTGGGATCAACAGTTCAGAGTAATGGTGAGTGTGGAAGAGAGGTGAAGAAGAGAGTACAGGCAGGGTGGAATGGGTGGAGAAGAGTGTCAGGAGTGATTTGTGACAGACGGGTACCATTAAGAGTGAAAGGGAAGGTCTACAAGAGGGTAGTGAGAGCAACTATGTTATATGGGTTGGAGATGGTGGCATTGACGAAAAGGCAGGAGTCAGAGCTGGATGTGGCAGAGTTAAAGATGTTAAGATTTGCACTGAGTGTGACTAGGATGGACAGGATTAGGAATCAGTATATTAGAGGGTCTGCTCAGGTTGGACAGTTTGGAGTCAAAGCAAGAGAGGCGAGATTGCGTTGGTTTGGACATGTGCTGAGGAGGGATGCTGGGTATATTGGGAAAAGGATGCTAAGGATGGAGCTGCCAGGTAAGAGGAAAAGAGGAAGGCCTAAGATAAGGTTTATGGATGTGGTGAGAGAGGACATGCAGGCGATTGGTGTGAAAGAGCATGATGCAGAGGACAGGAAGAAATGGAAACAGATGATCTGCTGTGGCGACCCCTAACGGAAACAGCCGAAAGAAGATGATGATGATGAAGCATTATTTTCCTGTACATGTCTATTCATGATCCTGTATTTGCAGTTTTGTGCAGTTTCAAAGAATTAGTTATGTCTTTTTCTCAAACTTCCTATCTTTAACCAAATTATGATGGTAATAATTCCACTAGGACTTTGACATCCTGAAAATATGCAGACATTGTATTATCCCAATGCAATGCATGCCTTGTGCCACATTAATACTTTATTAAAATAATCACTTAACTTTACAAATGTTTCTCTCATGAAGTAAGAGAGGTATTACCTCTGTGTATGCATCAGTCTGTAAAATTAAATATGGACTCCTGTATTTAAACATACACTGTGATTCTGAAGGTCATTGTTATGATTTCTGAAGACTTGGAGGTAGAGTAGTATTAACTGCACTGCAGTCCTTTTTCATGTGTTAATTTGCCATGTCTGTTTTGTACTTTAATTTGTTATGTTGTGTCTAAGCAATACTCACACAGAGAGTGAAGCCCAAGATTTTAAGGAGTACTTAAGTGGTTAAAAAGAATAATGATCTACTCCCATCATTATAGCTTTCGACACAATACCCCACTCGGGCATCATAAATAAGCTTACCAGCTTAAATATCAACCCCTATATCACAAGATGGGTTGCAAACTGGCTCAGAGATAGAACCCACATGGTCAGAATCGCAGGTGCCATGCCCGAATCCAAACCAGTTACAAGTGGCATCCCACAGGGCTCAGTTCTGGGACCTCTCTTGTTCGGTATATACTTCTCTGAGGTTCAGGCTAACACGGGAGGATTATGGCTGACAAAGTTCGCAGATGACTGTAAACTGGGGGCCATAATCGAATCTCCAGCTGACACAAGCATCCTCCAAAAGGGTCTCACAGAGACGGATGCTTGGTGCCAGAGCCACGGCCTCAAGCTAAATGCTAAAAAGTGCATAGTCATCCCCTTTGGGAAAAACAAGGTGCCCACAAATTACCACATAGGTGGTAATCCATTTAGTATGGAAGAAGTAATTAGAGATTTGGGGACCAATGTAGATAGCAATCTCTCCTTTGATAATCACGTTGCCAAAATGGTTAGAAAGACCTTCTATATAGCCCACCTTATCATGAAAGGGTTCGCATCTAGATCAAGAGAGGTCATTGTGCCCCTCTACTTGTCACTCATCAGGCCCATAATTGAATACAATGCCCCTTTTGGGATGTACCTTACCCGACACCTGCAGCAACTGAAGAGACCCCAAAAGTACCTCACCAAGAGGATCATGGGCTACAAACAGATGTCCTATGCAGCTCGACTAAAGAAACTCCAGCTCTACTCAGTTGCTTACTGCCTAGTCAGAGGCGATCTATGCCTGACTTACAAAGTCATGTCAAACCCAGAATTAATGGACATGCTTCACCTCAAAAAATCCAAGTCCCATAGAGCTACACGCTCCAGGGACCTAAACCTCAGCACAAAAATAAATAGGACATGCTGGAGGGACAGATTCATTTTCCAGAGGCTCCCCTCACTCTGGAATAGAATCCCAATTCATGTTAGACATAGCCCCTCGCTGACCCTCTTCAAGCGAAATCTGGACGCGTGGATGGGAAATCGCAAAGTCACCCCTGGGATCTCTTCTGTGTCCCTGCTAGACAGAGGCACAGTAAACTAATCTTAAAAGGGTACCTTCTGTGACCTACTTTACAGAGGCACAGTAGGCTAATCTAATAGGGAGGCGGAAGCCAAATTCACACTGGCTAGGCCTATAAATGCCCTAGGGCAGATAGCCTAGTATCTACCTATGAACCTATATTGTCCTATTACACGTTATTATTGCCTTTGTTTTGAAGGTTATGCTTAGAGAATTGTTATTTTAATGGAGTTTTTGTTCCTAAACAAATAGGGGGTGCACAAGTTTCACAATCAGTGACAAAGCTAAAAGGAATGAAGGACAAAGGCATCCTACTGGGAGCAGTGTTACTTATGGCCAGTTGTTCCAAAATTTGACAGAAAAAAGAGAATTTCAGGTACTGTTTTTTAAAGAAAGTCTATTGACTGTAGAGTTACATTTGGCTGATACCTAAAGTTCTCACATTTCTGTGACAAAAATCACACAATTTAAAAAGCAACTGCTTTAGGCAAAATTCCTGAAAATCAGGGGCAGCTGAGATGTGTATTCATTACTGAGTATCTAAACTGATACAGAACTGAAAAATATTTTGGGGTATTCTAACCACCCACAATGTTTCATTTGCAGATGTGTTACCTCCCTTTCTTTCATCCGCTGCCTTTTTACACACTATTCCAGACTGTGGTGAGCTCCTTGTAGCTTACGCCACTCTGGTGAGGAGGATGTTTACCTCTAAATCCTTTCCTGCTACATGTACAATACAGTAAGCATGTTTAGGAAGTTAACTTCACCTAATGCATTAGCATAAGCTGTGGCTTGCACTCATAAGAAGATGTTGCATTACCAGACCAGTCAACCGGGCAACCCAAGTCCCCAGTGTGTCACAGTGCAGCAGACATCCCCCTGGTCTGTGCACAACAGAAGACAGAAGAAGAGAGAATACCCAGGCTGCTTGGTTTATCTAGCACCTTGTATCTCTGTCGTCTGATTACACTTCCTGCTGATGTGCGGATGTTTAGTAATTGTGTTGAAAACGATCTGATTGGCTGGTTTGGTGTCTCCATTGCAGTTTATGGATCGTAACAGTTACTGTAGTTGTGATCAGTGCACAGTTCTACAATTGTGCTATTTTGGCCTCATCAGCAGCAGCATTTTGTTCTTTGTTGATTACGTAAGAGAGCAATATAAGGCTCTTGCATGTGTTAAGGGGATTGTGCAAATGATAATAATAAAAGAGGCATCTGCTTTACTTTGTAACAGCGCATCTCTCCTAATATACGCACGGGGGTTATCATCTGTCCTTTATCTCACAGGACAGTATATTTAAAGCAGTTGTGTCCCCAGGATAAAAAGTATGACAAATTGGAGAATATAGGGTTGCCACCTTTTCAAATGGCCAAAGTAGGACATTTTCGGAACAAACATCAGATTTTACAGGCCGACACATACCCACGGTCAGTACAAAGGATAGAACTTAACTTTTTTGCCTAAATAATAGCTTATTCTTGTAGCATTTTAGTTGCTTATTCTGTTTCTTATAACATTTAGGTATTTTAGGTACAGGATAACTGTTTTATGCAACTATTACATAAACTATATGACATAATTATGTCCTACAATCTCAGGACATTTGCCATTTTTAATATTTTTTGTCAGGACACAACTGCCCAAAGAGGGACTGTCCCTCGTAAAGTGGGACAGGTGGTAACTCTAGGGGAATGTCCTGTGATTTTTAGAAGAAGACGTATTTTACTGTAGTGGTCTTCAAATTACTGCAGAAAATATGACCAACCCTCTACCTCTGAAACACCTTATAGTAAAATAACTCTACAACATTGAACCTTTATATTGCTAATAAAGTGAAGCATTACCCTTTGCAGTGACTGTGGGCATAGTTTGTTCGGCGAAATCCTTTTCTGGTGTTTTAACAAGGTTACAGACCAAACATAAAGTTGGGTCGTTCTTATAAACCATGTCTCTACTCTTTAGGACTAGGTGTGTAACCCAAGCTTGTCCGTAAAATGTTATTATCCCACTGTGTATGTTACAAGGATTGCATCCGGGTAGGGGATAACGTATTGTGACTACGTTGTAGTGTGTTTTGTTGTATTACCTGCTACATATTTGTTTTTATATGCACTGTTTGAACTGCATGTTTTCCAGGGTCTGCTTTGTCTGGCTTTGTCCAGCAGAGGAAATCATTTAACAATGTAAAAAAGAGAATAAATAAACAAGGCTGTGTTTTATTTTCATAGTTTTATTGCAACTAAATATGTGACGTGCCAAAAGCTTGTTAGACGTTTGCAGTGCATGCATTTTACTGAAATTTTGATTGAACCGTTTGTTCCTTTAGACTATGCCGTATACACACCCTGTTAAAATGCCAGGTTGTTGTGTCATACTTTTCTTTCTCAGTAACAGCCTGCCATTTGGGTTGTATACGAAAGAGGATAGTGAAGTACGTATACAGGGTACATCTAATGTTGAATCAGTATGTCCATTGGTTAAGATGACAACGACATTAAAATCTCCAATCAGCAGTTATGCCAGCGACTTTGTATTTTGCACCTGACATTACTTTGGAGATCTTTATAGAAATTTTTCATAAACCAAAGCAGAGTTTATCTTCTGGGTTTCCAAACCATTGCGCTTATTTTTGCAGTTTGCAGCTGTAAGAAGAAAGACTGGACAAGAACTACTTAGGGACATTTTGCCACGTACTTTTGTAAAATCCACTTCAGAGCAAGCTTCTGCAAATTCCTTGATGGCTGTCCTATTTTGTAAGCATTTCCAGTACAAATACCTGGGACAAAGTGCAGTTTCGTTGACTTAAAACAAAGTAAAATACCACCATAATCATGCAGTCTTTAAAGCCAAGAGTTTGAACCCTTTTATAAGCAGTACCTGATCTGCACGTGCCAATTACTTCACGGGTTGCTGGGGGTCCATGCCTTTCTTTGTTGTATCAGTTACACTTGACAAGTACCCCTCACTATCTAGTACTGATTCAGGAAAAACTTGCAGGCATCCTACTAGTTCAGCCCCTTTTTAGCTGCGCTGACTGAGCATGTGTAAAAGTGCATGCTGATCCCGAAAGCCCAAACGGTAGGCATCCAGACTGAACCAAGCAAGCAAGCAAGCAACAAGTTCGTTTACACAATGACACTTTAAAATTGTGTGGCAAGCCTTTAAGAAGGAACAGGAGGGACTACAGCGGAGAACGGCTGGCTTATTTTGAAGTGCACAGACAGCCCGACCCGCCTATGTTTCATTTCAGTTAATAAATCTGATCATAGGGACATGCTGCAGCAGTAGTGTGTGCAAGTCCTGCACTGTCTGATCTGGGTGCAGTCGCTGCTGCTGCTAATAATTCTTCTGTTTGAGAGTAAGCATGATCCCCAGAATCACTCCAAGGATTTAACAATGGAGCTGTCCTCCTCGGCTGACTCCTGCGATCCCTACAGCCGCCCAGCGCGCAGAACTCAGTGGATCGTTAGCGCGCTGGCTTATCACTATGGTTTGGATCGGGGAGTGGAGAACGAGATCATTGTTCTGGCAACTGGCTTGGATCAGTACCTGCAGGAGATTTTCCATCATTTGGACTACGAGGGGGAGGGCAGAATTCCAGGAGAGGACTTCAGGATACTCTGCGAGGTGCTGGGGCTTGAGCAGGAAACAGAAGAGTGCGCTGGCATCCTGGATGAGTTGCCGGCAGAGCTGTCCTTCCGACAGTTCCATGCCAAGCTCTGTGGCTACTTCAGCACCAAAGCAGGATGCCCCTGTGAAGATGGTCGCCTGCCTGTGGGGAAGGAAAGCGAGCACATCGAGACCCAGATCCGTTTGAGGAGTCCTCTGAGGCGGAGGCGCAGCACCTCTAGACAATGTGGGGCCACCCGAGGAGCTGAGGGGTTCTCCCGCCATCCATCGCCTGACTGCTCCCAAGAGTGCTACGAGGATATTGTAGCTTTGGAGGAAGCCGAAGACAGAATTTTCAAATTAGAGGATGAGAATAACAGCCTGCGGGAACTGGTGGAGGATATGAGAGCTGCCCTGCAGAGCAGTGATGCTAGGTCGTTAGCTGTACAGGTGAGCTAGAATGTACAGACTGCATAACCGTGCCAGTCTCATCTCTCTATCTGTCTGAGACACACACACACACACTTACGCTTAAGAAGCACTACTCGGATTTTGATTCTAGCCTGAATTTTCAAAGTGTATCTTCCGTGCTGCCACCCCCCCCCTCCACACACACACACACACACACACACACACACACACACACACACACACACACACACACACACACACACCAATAGGCGTATATGCACCCACTATCGCTCTTATGTCTATGAAAGCAAGTATTCAGAATAATTAAAACGTGTTACATATAATACAACTAATAATCATGCCTAATTTCAGATAATTTACAGTGTCTGCAGCATACTTCTCAACTTCTTTGCTCAAGAATGCTGGACAAAGCTAAAAAATAATGGTGAACAAAGACCAAAATCAGGGATATTTTTTTAAATATAGCCATAATTCCCTTATTTTAAGAGAAAAAAAGGTTTTGCATCAATATGCATTTTTGAACAGCAGGAGGCATGAAACTGTAAGTCTGTTGTAACTGATTGTAATTCTCAATGATTTACCAGAAAAATCAAAACTTTTATAAAGAAAAGGGCAAAAATATGAGGCAAAATAAGTGACATTCTGCAAAATCAAGAACAGTTGAGAAGTATGCTTTGTAGCCACACTTAAAACTAAACGAATAAATAATAATATAATAAAATTACATCATTTCAGACTTAAATTTCCACATTTAAAGTTTCAATTAACCTTTTAATTTTAGATGTGTTTTTAAATACAAGTAACCTCTCTGATGTGTAGTAAGCTTTGCACATTACAGTTGAGCCTTTCAATGGAAGAAAAGTGGATGTGGCATATTTACACACACACACACACACACACACACACACACACACACACACACACACACACACACACACACACACACGGGTGTGTGTGTGTGAGAGAGAGAGAGAGAGAGAGAGAGAGAGTGAGAGAATTACTGGATTTTGTTGTCATTTAATTGTTTATGGAATGTAGTAACATCAGCTAAAATCATAAAACCAATCACTTATTCATTTACTATTTATTAATCTCAGCTTTCACAGAAATATTATTTTTGTCTTTCCCATGAGACAGTGTCAGCAGTGATTTTTTATCGAGGTCTCAAAATATGATATTAACTGAATGTGATAAATTGTTGTGCAGGTGGTTCTTGAAACTATATTGATACAGCTGAGAGTATGCAATATTACTTTGCTTACAACCTCATGACTTGTTGGTGGGGTTTGCACATCCCTATGATATTTAGAGCTATGTTGTCTGGAACTTTGTGCTCCAGGTAGAGTTGATCTCAGCAAATTGGTCTGAGAAGAAGGGCCAGAAAAACAGAAATCCCATGATTGACCCTTGTGATGGTTCAAGTAAAGATTCAAAGAAACCTGTCCAGGACAGGGGGGTACCAAGATCCAGCCCTGCAGAGTGGTGTCCAGTGCTGAACACAGAGTGCTTAATTAACCTTTACATATCCCATCTGCAGTCCAAGAAAAGTTGTCAGAAGTCATTGTTTGGGCTCACCTCCCACAAAGCAAGAGGTAGGGGTCAATTTTGATGCCTTGCAAGTGTCAGGTAGAAACAGGATGGAATATGCTGGACAAGACTCTGGTGATGGATGGCACTGCCTCTTTAATACCTAGGCTTCCTATCTGAGGCTGTGTCATTCTGTGACCACATCTCCTTTGCTATAAAAAAACATTCAAAGTTCAGACTACTGTGCCATCACAAAGGCTCCCTTATTCATACTACCAAAACTATATCTACCAATGTAGTAATATTTCAGGTATTTGTTTGAAATTTGGTGAGTGGCTCCTAGACAGCAGCTGCAGCCTGCTTAATCTCAAGCAGACAGCCAGTGATAAACTCAGATCTGTATATAACTGGATTGCCAAGATTTATCCTGGGAGCAACCTACTGAGACTGTGCATTAACAGACAAGCTGACCTATATGCAGCTGTTCAAATCCCATGACCTTTTCCATCTGATGCTTCTCTTCCTTTATTAAACCTTTTCACTTGGCACTCCCCCAGGCTTTATGTACTTCTAATAGCTCTCTTCATTGTACCCCCCCACACTACTTGAAAAATTATGAACCATAGCTTCTCATATGCAATACCCATGTTGCTGCACCCCCCCCCCCGGAAAAATTAGAATAATTTAATTTCACCCATAATTTCAAAACTTCTTTATGAACTCTTTGCTCATCCACAGTCAGGTGTGCAAATGGCCAGTGAGTATAGTACATATCCATGATGCCAAAAATGTCATATTCCCTGTAGATCTCTTTGAAAGTGTGATTAGCTTTTTCCTCATTATATCTGTATAACTGCTTGTGTATGTCCTAATGATGATGAAGGCTGTTTTAAGTGCTTGCGTACTTGCATTTGTTCTATGTGCAAAACTTTAACCCCTGGTCTATCTTCTAATTGGACCTTGGGCTCAGTAGGATTACCTACCTAAAAATTTTAAATCATTCAATCAATGTGAAAAAGATAACGTAATTATTTGTTTTACTTCTACACAAAGCACTAGCTTTGGAACTAGACTTCCTAGGGGGAGTACTATTAGGAAAAGATGTAGATTGGTGCATTGATGTGCACAAGATCTTGGCTGCATGCAAGTTTCGGTAGTACGAGGCACAGAGAGAAAAGCTCTGTATTGCTATTTTGGCATAAACACGTAACAGCTGTTTACAGTATTTAGCCATTGTACAGACAGTGGGTGCAGTGCTTGATAACATTGCAGACTGTGTAGCTCTGCAGATAATTTCAGGGCCAAAATGAGAAATGCTGGAGAAACCCAGAGGTTTGAGACTGTGAGGAAAAGGTTGGCTGATATGAACCCAAATTGTGAATTGCTTTTAGACTTGTATGCTAGACGTGGATTGTAGTTAACAAACATCATGTATGAAAACTGGATGGCTTATAATATGTACTTGGTGCAATAGCATATTGGGACA